>NC_065451.1:57204245-57504245 GCF_917563875.1 Diabrotica virgifera virgifera
ACAATATTTTTACAACAATAACGTCATATCAATGATGAGACTACTTCACATGTTACTGAATTTTTTCTGGATTAACGGGTCAAATAACTTTGTTACATTTTAGAAATAAAATTAAACATTTGATTGTAGCTTAGCTTTGCAATAACAGGGTGGTATAGTCGTGATGTCACGTTATGTGTGAAAACAGAGAGCACTTTACCCTACGCCAAACAGATCACAACTAATATGTCACACTATCGAAAATAACGAGGTGTCCAAAAGAAACAACGCTACAAGATGAGTTGTCACATCATTTCTGTCTCTGTCCCTCCAAAGCTCACTTTACTTTAATGGTAAAGATAACACGTTTTTTCAGTATATAGAATGAAATACGGCGGATTTATTTAACGAATAATACAAAAATCAGATATTTTGAACTGTCAATTTGTTCTGGTAAATGAGCGAAATATTTCTTGGGGATTATTTGTCCGGGATTTTTTGTGGGGATTATTTGTCCGTGGATTATTTGTCAGAGGATTTTTTGCCCGGGGTTGTTTTACCCAGGGATAATTTATGGGGATTTTTTGTCCGGGATTATTTGTCCGGGGATTATTAGTCATAGATTCAAAACAGTCTTCTTCTTCTTATTGTGCCGTCTTCTAACGAAGGTTGGCGATCACGTCTTTAAACGTTTCTTTACCTTTTGAAACGTGAAATATATATTTAACACTGAGCTTTGTCCAATCTCTGTTATTCCTCAGGCAATATTTGTTCTTTCTTCCATCGACACTTCCCTGCATGACGTGTACCCCAGTGGCGACGCGTGAGTTTTTCTAAAGTGTTACCAAAACCAGATGCAAAAAATCTTATTTAAAAGAATGAAGATATGGCTAAATGTATATATATATAAGTGAAGTTTCTAAGTCCAAGAACAACGTTTTTAAAAAGAACTTTATTGACAAGGGACTACTTACTACAGTTAAATGCAAAACAAGAGTGACGCTATACAATTCAAAAGTTTATTTATAAGCTCGGTGACGCCGAGGTGTGGTCGAGGTGAAGCTTGCTGACGCTGTCCTTTTATTATTGGTGATTTAGCAGTTCTGGTTTCTTAACTCCTCCGGGGCTAGATGAGAACTATGGGGTAGCATAGTTCGAAGAAATGGAAAATTTTCTGGTACCTTCTTTTCTTGTTCTGTGGATTCCTTTGGTGATTCTGGATTCGTATTTTTTCTGTATATTTGCCAAATGGTGTAGACAAGGAAGATGATTGCTATGACATATAAAATTATGGTATAAAAACTGACATGTTGAAAATGAATGGGAACTGTGTCTAGATTGTCTATTTTGTTTTCTTGATCTGCTAAAGCACTTTGAACATTATTTAATTCGTCTAATTTTATTGAGTCTATTTTTATTGTTGTAAAGTTTAGATCACTGACCGGGGTTTTTAGTAACACTTCTAAATTTGGCAGTTACATTTTAACAAAGTTTGGAGTTTTTAGTTCAAATGATTTTAAAACGTAATTGTCTATATAAATTTCGCACGCACTATTGAGTTCGATTAAGTAACTACCGTTTAATGGAATATTGTCCGAATTTTTGTCGCATTTTTGAATACTAATCACTTTGTTTAGAGTTATTACGATCCACTTATTGTTTTCAAGTTTTTGAATTTTTATATTGTTAATTTCTGTTGGCACTGATTGACATTGACTTACAAATTTTGAGTACTGTATTAGTTGAACTTCGCAAGGGGCTGTTGGTGTTACTTCAATGGACTGGACATGGACATCGTGGCATAAATATTCTTCTTCTAACAATTTTTGACATTGAACGTTGGCAAGTGCATATTGGTATCGATTGGAAAGTAGGAACTTGGATTTTGGAATAATTGTTCTAAAATGAGTTTGGTATCGGGTCGGAAAGGAATAAAGATGATAATAATCATAGTCATTGATCTCAAAAATGGGTAATTCAAGTACAAAAATTATTTTATTTGCTTTACTATAACTTTTTATCTTTATTATTTTTTCGAACAACAAAATATTTTGCAAAGATAATTCAAAAGGGAATTTGTTATTTTTAAGGAATTTACTAACGTTTAAAATTTCGAGAAATAGTTCATCTGGGTCGGCTATCGAATTATGAAATATATTTAGTTTTGAAAAGCTGATAGCAATTTCGATTTTTTCTAGAAGATCATAAATAATTTGGAAACTAGTGTAAAATTGCGATACAAGTCTTTCTAGTGCAAAATAATGAAATGTCTCAACTTTTTCTATCTTTATATCTTTAATTAAGTTTTGAACTTCTGTTATTCGTGAACTTAAAATTAACTGGTTATGGGCTAAGATTTTTGTATTATTTTCAAAATTCTTTATTGAAGATCTTAATAAGGTGATTTGGTTTTTAACTATAGTTTTAATATTATTCTGATTATTTGATAAAGTTGATATAGCGTCGTCGTATCGTTTTGCATCGTTTTGGTCTAGGTTTCCGGTTATAAATTTTATTGCGGAACCTACACTATCAAATAGAGATCTTTTAGATCTGGTATTCCAAAAGGGATTTAATTGTCTTAATTCGAGATAAATTTTGTTTTCTAAAATTTGGATTAAATGATAGGAGTCTTGAAATTCTTTATTAAAGCTTAGAATTTGGGAAGTATTTGAAAGGGTATTTATCATGGAATCATATTGATTTTGTAGAGTAAGGAAATTTGTAGTAATGTTTGTAATGTCATAGATATGTATAAAAGTCCAAACATCTGTCTGAATTCGGGCTGTGCCTAAATGAAGGGGTAAAAGTCCGGGATTGTCGTTTAAGTTATGGAATTTGGATGTGTCTCGTCTTGCGTCGACGTTTGTTGTCCAGAGGGTGAACCTGCAACGGGAGGTTTCTTTAGTTCTTTAATATGTATAATTTGTGTCTGGTTAATGTCTTTTTTATATTTAAGTCTTTGTCGTACAAGTTCTACTCGGTTTCTGTCAAGAATTTTGGTTATTTTGTAGGGACCTAAGTATGGTTGATGTTTTTTGTTACGTTTTTGGGTATTAATTTTATAAACTACTTGTCCAATTTTAAATTCTGAATTTATTTCTCCTTGATCGTTTCGTTTATCAATTACTTTAGTTTTATTTTGTGTTAGATTTTCATGTACATTTTGGTAAACGTGTTTTAATTTGTCTTTATGATTATTTATATATTCTGAATAGAAATTTTGGGAAAGAAATAGTTCGTTGGGGTTTCTAGAATCTGTATGTCCGAAAGTTAGTTCAAATGGGGTAAATTTTGTGGAACTATGAATAGAATTATTGTAAGCTATAAGAGCAGAGTCCATTAGGTCATCTTCGTTAGGATACGTTTGTTTTAGAAGTCTTAAATGTTCGATTAGTGTAGAGTGTATTCGTTCAGCTATTGAATTTGATTCATGGTGACCGGGAGTAGTAAAATGAACTTTGATTTTGTGAATTGCTAATAAATCTTTTATTACTTCATTATTAAATTCTCTACCTTTGTCTGCTACTATTATTTGGGGAATGCCGAAAGAAGTGAATTATTTTATTAAGGATTTCGTAATGTGAATTGCGTTTTTACCTGGAATAGAATAAGCTTGAGCAAATTTAGTAAATGCGTCTGTGAGGGTCAAATATTTGTTACCGTCATATGTAAAAATATCTATATGAATAATTTGAAAAGGTTTGCTGGCGGTTTCCGTAAGCATTAGTGGGACATAAGGGGTGTGTCTACCATATTTATTTTTTTGGCAAATAGAACATTCGTTAATGTAATTAGTAATAGTTGTCTTCATATTTTTCCAGTAATAATTTTGACGTAATTTTTCAAATGTTTCGTTAATTCCTCTATGGTTAGTTTTTCCTTCGTGGTAGTTTTTTAATAAAATTATTTGTTCCTCTTCGTTTGCTACTGTATTAATTAATCTAGTGCATTTAATTAGTTTCGGACCAATTTCAGAAAAATGTTTTAGGTAATATTTATTAAAATCATTATACAGGTTGTCTTTACTGAAGTACAAATAAAATGTAGTGTTAAGGTCTGTGTATGCCATAAGAAATTCAAAAATATCTTTTTCATTATCAGTTTCAGGGATTTTTACTTTAATTATTTTATGGTTTTGATAAGTTTCATGAGTTATATCGGTTTTTGGGTAAACGTTAGGGTATACTAAGATTTGGTGAACTTTGTTATTTATTATTTCGTCTAAAATGGGTATTCCTTGATTCGTTGTTTCGTTTGCGGTTGTATGTTGTGTAGATTCGTCTGAGCTTTCGTCTTGTGTATTTATTTTGTCTGGAGGTATTCTTATATCAGAAATAATGTTAATTTTTCTCGATTCGTTATTGTCACTTGTTGAAGGTTGTGGCTCTAATGGATTCTCTGCAAAATTTTGGAGGTACTTTAAAATATCTTCGTCTACGTCTCCAGGATTATTTATTATTGATTCATCTTCTAATGCGTTAATTGTAATGCGAGATAGACAGTCTGCGTTTGTATTGTGTTTTCCTTTTTTATAAATAATTTTATAATCGAATTCTTCTAGTTTTAGACGCCAACGTATTAATTTTGAGTTTGGCTCCTTTAGACTAAAAAGCCAAGATAATGGTTTGTGATCCGTGTAAATGAAAAATTTTCTTCCGTAAAGGTATGGTCTAAAATGTTTACAGGCCCATTGTTAGGTTTTAAATCTGGTTGGACTGTAATTATTTACGCTGGTATGGATATATTGCATTAAGAAAACTATATTTAAATTTGAAGTTTATTCTGACAACTTGGTAAAAATTCAATTATTTCTATATTGTTTATCAAGGTGCATGCATCACCATGCAAACGTGAATCTTCTTTTTATTTTCTTTTCATCTTCTACGAAACTGTCACATAACAAAAAAAGTCAAAAAGTTCCTAACATACTCCCCGCGTTGAAGTACACTTCAAACAAGTCCACGACATATAATACACTTGGGAAGTTGTTATAATAGTTAGAGGATCACTGAGATTCTTCTAAAGGCAATTGGGCTAGATGTCTGGAGGATCTGGTGATGATGCCTTTCGAGGTTTTAACTTGAACAACCCTGATTTTTCCATCTTTTCCAGGAAATACCTTCTCTATTCGTCCTAAAGACCATTTACATGGAGGTAAACTTGAATCATGGATAATCACTAAAGGACCTGGATTGAGAGGTTTCGATGAATTCTGGTTCCATTTATAAGACTGGTGCAATTGGCTGACATATATTCTTTTGAAAAGCGAGCCCAGAATCGTTGATGAAGTTGCTGAACTTGTTGGAAACGATTAAGTCTGTTTGTAGGAATTGATAGAACATTGGGTTCAGGAAGTGAAGTTAAAGGACGTAATGTCAAAAAATGGGAAGGAGTTAAGGGTTCAAGGTTAGATGGATCTTCTGAACTAGCAAAAAGTGGTCTTGAATTTAAAATACACTCTATTTCGGTTAATAAAGTAAAAAATTCTTCATATGTTAAATTAATATTGGTAAGTGTGCGTTTCATATGAAATTTCATTTGTTTTATAGACGATTCCCATAAACCGCCAAATTTTGGGCTATATGGTGGAGAAAAATGCCATGCAATATTTTTAGTTAAAGCAAAATTGTGAATGGCATGGCTATTTGTTTCCAAAAAATGATAAATAGACTTTAATTCTCTATTGGCTGATTTAAAAGTGGAACCATTGTCGGAGTAAACATTAGTGGGAATACCCCTGCGAGATTAAATCGTTTAAAACATGATAAGAAACAGTCAGTTGTCATATCAGTTAATAATTCTAAATGTATAGCTTTTGTAACAAAGCAGACATATATGCAAACATAACCTTTTAGAATTTTGCTTCCTCGTCCCTTTTTCTCCTTTAAAAGGAACGGTCCTGCAAAATCTACTCCCACATTTTCAAAAGGGTGTGATATAGTAATTCGTTCATTAGGAAGTGGACCCATGGTCACTGAAGTATTAGGGGGTTTTACTCGAAAACACTTAATACATTGTCTCACTATTTGCTTGGTTAATACTTTTCCTGATATTGGCCAATACTTTTGTCTGATTAGTGACAATAATAGTTGTGGTCCTGGGTGCAAATAGTTTACATGGTAATGTGTACATATTAATTTTGTTAAAGCATGAAATTTTGGTGATAGGATTGGAGTTTTTATATTATTTGGTAACATTGTATGTAAAAGTCATCCTCCTACCTTTAATACATCATTATCTAAAATAGGTGATAAATGAATTAATTTGGATTTTTTATTTAATGGTTTTTTATTTGCCAAGCTAACAATTTCATCTTGAAAAGATTCTGCTTGAACAAGTTTTATTAATATTAAAAAGGAGTCATTTAGTTCTTTTACACTTAAAAGCATGCTATCTGCTCTATACTCCGTCTACCCAAAAGACGGAGTAATCACGTGAATAAATCACAATATTTCTTCCAAATACCTTAACGCACGGCCTTCTACACAATACCGATAACAAGGTATTCGGTAATTAGTGTTATCGGCATTGTGTACAAGGCCGTGAGTTAAGGTATTTTGAAGAAATATTATGATTTATTCACTTGATTACTCCGTCTGTTCGGTAGACAGACAGAGTATAGTTTTAGTTTTAATAGATATTGTAAATCTTATAAGATATGCAAATACTCTTTTTAGTTTATGTAAATTTGAAAATCTACTAATAAAATTCGAAATCCAACTTATGTGTATATTGGAAGATAAGGTTGCTTGGACTGACTGCTTAAGTTCTGGTATTTCTTCTAGTTCTCGAAGTGAATTAATCGGCAAATTATTGGGATGTTGTCTCAAAAAATGTGGCCCATGAAACCAAAGGTTGGATTCAATGAAAGATTCGGGAAGAATTCCGCGACTAGCAATATCTGCCGGATTTTCCTTAGTGTTGATATAGTGCCAACTGTTCACAGTGGTGAGAGATTGGATTTTAGCTACTCTATTAGATACAAATACCTGTAGCTGGTGCGGCTCTAGTTTCAACCAACATAATACTATATTTGAGTCAGACCACATATAAATTGGAACATTCACAACTGGTAAGGCTTTTACAACCTTATTAATAAGTTGAGAACCTAAGAGAGCTGCACATAATTCAAGTTTCGGGATTGTTAGTTGTTTGAGAGGTGCAACCTTTGTCTTTGAGCATAAAATATGAGAATTGTACTCATTATTTTTACCAACACTGGATATATAAATGCTACTTGCATAAGCTTTAAGGGAAGCATCACAAAAGCAGTGGATGCCAATGATTTGACTGTATGGTCCAACAACGGATCTCGGAATACGTAATGAATTTAACTGAGGCAACTGGTTATATAACTGCCTCCAGGATTTATTTAATTCTGGAGGTATAGGTTCATCCCAGGTTTTTTGCAGTTGGAGCAATTTTTGAATAATTATTTTGGCAAGTATAATAACTGTACTAAGAAGACCCATTGGATCCCAAATTTTAGAAATAATGGATAAGATTTGACGTTTAGTAAATAAAACAGGCAATTCACAAAGTGATATTTTATAACAAAGGAGGTCTTGGCGACTCATCAATTGAATTCCAAGAGTTTTGATACTCTCAGAGTTTCCAGTTTCATTGATATTATTGGAAATATCATTTTTATCAATGTGAGTATCAGGAGTATTAGAAATACTGCTGGCTGCAGTATCCATGGAGTCTCTTAACAAATCAGCTGGAAACTTCAGTGGAAGTTTTACTATAAATTGGCTATCTGCGGACCTGGCAGTGCTTTTTTGACATATTTCTTCATATTTATCATCATCTTTCGACCATGGTGTAGAATCTTGCAGTTCTTCCATTTGCCAGAAATGTTTTAACTGGTCATCTTCGGCGATGACTCTGGTGAAGTTACATGACACATGAGTTGTCTGATAGGGAACAACTCCATTTACAATCCAGCCTAAACGTGTATTTTGAAAATTTGGTAAACCTTTTCCCAGGTTGATTTTTCCATCAGTAAGGAGGTCCCAGAATAAATTGGCACCAATAATGGCATCAACATTAGTGGATTCATTAAATAAAGGATCAGATAGCTGAATATTAGATGGGATAACAAAATTTGAAGTATCAAAACTAGCTGACGGAATTTGGTTTGAAATGACTGGTACAACATAAAATATGGATGTAATATTAAAACTATTGAACTTAGACAACAAAGAAATTTGGCATTTCTTTGTGATAACTGACACTACCTGGTTTATACCACTAACAGCAAGGTTAGTTGGAATCAATGAAAGATTTAATTTTTTACAAAAGCTCTCACTTATCATATTTATCTGAGCGCCACTGTCTAGAAGCGCACGACATGGTATTAATTTATTATCACTTGACCTGACATCAAAAACAACTGTTGACAAAAGAACTTGTTTATTTTGCAAATCTACTGCTTGTGCAGATAGCTGGTGAGTTGCCATTGGTGGCATATTAACATTCTGTATACAATTTACTGATGTTTCACATGGCTGGACATTGTTGTCAGAGTCCACTGAAACATGTTGAATGTCATCAAAGTGTATTAAGGAGTTATGTTTTAAATGACACCTCAAACATGGTTTTAGTGTACACTCTCGAGCCCTGTGCCCAATTCTTAGGCAATTGTGACACAGTTTTAAATCATTAACTTTACCTAATCTGCCTTTGGTATCTAATTTGAGGAACTGAATACAAGAATATATATAATGATTGCCTTTACACAAAACACAACTCTTTTTCTGTGCTAAATTTACTTGGACCGCTCTTTTATGACCTTCACGGTTTGTAAATTTGGAATTAGAATTGGAATTATTATTGTAATTATTGTGATGGGAATTCTTCCAAAGTATCTACTTTCGTTTTTAAGAAATTAAAGAATTCCATTAAGGTAGGGAGTTCCTCTTTGGTGCGAAACTCTTTCCATTCTCTATAACTCTGTTTATCAAGTTTATCAGAAATAATGTTTATTAACAATAAATCACTTAGGCACTCTTTTGTTATCTGCAAACTTTCAATTGAAGTGACACTATCTGACACAATATCTAACAATTGTCTTAGATGCTTTGGAGACTCTTTATTAATTGACTCTAAACTAGAAATGGTTTTAATGTGTTTGTTTACTAATAACCTTTTATTGTCAAATCTCTGACAGAGAGCATCAAAGGCAGTTTGGTAATAGTCACCAGAAAATTCAATTTTATCTATTATACGTTTTGCATATCCATCCACATATTGTCGCAAAAGCTGAAACTTATGACTGTTTGACAAAGGACTGTTATGAATGACACTAGTAAACGTGGATTTAAATTCTAACCAAGTTTCTAACTCCCCAGTGAAGACTTTGATTTTCATTTTTGGTAACAAAAGGTGACTTAAGGAGTCTACTTGAGGAGTAGAACTCAAACTAGTATGATGTGAAGACTGAAATGTGTTACTTTCAATATAACCTTTCAAAAAACCCATAGCTTTAAAATACCTATTTTCAAATAATTCATTTTCCTCATACTGTTCTTTTAATTTGTCTTCCGGTGTTAAAATTTCAATTTGCAGTTGAACATCTTGAAATTCTTTTAATAGACTGGCATTCATTTCATATCTTAATTGAACTTCTGAAAGAAGTGGTTTACTACTTGGCGTAGCAGCTTTTATTATATTAATATAAGACTCTAAATTTGTCAATTTTCCCTTGTAAGAACTCCTTGTTCTTATACGATTGGCTAAAGTCATTTTTTGGCGATTTATGGCAATCCCGCAAACTTGTTAGCAAATTAATATTAATGAAAATTAAATTTATTCTATATTAAATCAAAACAAAACTTCAAAATGCACTGTTTTGCTTAATTCAGAAATAAAAATAGGTTTATGATATAATGGCAAAAAGGACAGACTTATCTTCAAGTTTTGGACGTCGCTTGGTGCACGGTACCTTGAAAATAAAGGAATCTATTGGAATCACTTTTATCTTCTAGTCTTGGAAGTCGCTTGGTGGACGATATCTTGAAAATATACCAATATATTGGAACTTCAAACCCACTTGGAAACGTGGCTGTTGGTACCTTTCTTAATGAATATATCCTTAATTTGACGATGTAGGACGAAATACGGCTCTAATGACCAAAATGTTAGATTTTAATTGTGGTATGGACTGTATTTATTTGCGCTGGTATGGATATATTGCATTAAAAAAAAACTATATTTTAATTTTGAAGTTTATTCTGACAACTTGGTAAAAATTCAATTATTTCTATATTGTTTATCAAGGTGCATGCATCACCATGCAAACGTGAATCTTCTTTTTATTTTCTTTTCATCTTCTACGAAACTGTCACATAACAAAAAAAGTCAAAAAGTTCCTAACACCCATACAATTGCTAATAGCTCCTTTTCTATAGTTGAATAATTTGTCTCTGATTTATTTAGTGTTCTTGAGGCGTATGCGATGGGTCGATCATTTGGTACATTTCCTTGTGATAATACGGCTCCAATTGCATAATTGCTAGCATCTGTCGTTAATATAAATGGTTCGCTAAAATTTGGGTATTGTAAAATAAGATCATTTGTTAATATTTGTTTGCAAGTTTCAAAACAGTCAATAAAATCTTTATCGTGGTTTACTTTAGAACCTTTTTTCAAACATTTGGTCATTGGTTTAGTAATTTTTGCAAAATCTTTTATAAATCGTCTATAGTAACCTAGTAATCCTAAAAAGCTTTTTATTTCAGTTTGGGTTTTTGGAATGGGAAATCTTTTTATGGCGGCGATTTTATCAGGGTTTGGTTTTACGCCTTGAGGGGTAATTACATGTCCTAAATACATAACTGTTTTTTGTAAAAATTCTGACTTGTCTAATTGTACCTTTAAATTACTTTTTCTAAGTCTTTCGAAAATTATTTTTAATTTTTCAAGGTGCTCTTGTAAAGATGTGCTATAAATTAAAATATCGTCTAAATATACTATACATGTTTCGTCTGTTAGTCCTCTTAAAACATTGTCTATTACTCTCTGAAAAGTTGAGGGTGCATTTTTCAAACCAAAAGGCATTCTTTTAAATTGAAAGTGACCTTGTGGGGTACTAAAGGCTGTTTTTTCAACATCTTGTGGGTCTACTTCTATTTGGTGGAAGCCACTTGCAAGATCTAGTGTCGAAAAATAATTTGCTCTTCCTAATTTATCTAAAATTTCTGTTATGTTTGGTAATGGGTATTTATCATCTACGGTTCTCTCGTTTAACTTTCTGTAATCTATTACTAGACGCCATTTTCTTTTTCCTGTAGCATCTTGTTTTTTCGGGACCACCCAAATGGGACTCGAAAACGCTGAATTGCTATCTTCTATTATACCTTCTGCTAACATCTTATTTATTTGGGATTTAACTTCTTCTCGGTGAACTTCCGGGAAACGATATGATTTTGTATATATTGCAGAATCATCAGTAACTTTAATTTTATGTTTAATACTTTAGTAAAACTTAAGGGTATGCCTTCACAATAAAATATGTCTCTATATTGGAAACAAAGATTTCTTAGTAATTCTTTTTCTTCTTTGTTGCAATGATTTATCCTTATATTTTTTAAATTCCTTTTTAACATATTATCATCATTAATAGACGTTTCTTCGTCAGTTTCCATCTTTCTTATAAAATTAGTATTTACTATATCTAATGGTTCTATATCTAAGGGTTCAATATTACTTAACGTTGTCTTATATTCGCTCATATTCGTAATAGTGGTTATAGCAAAATTATTTTTTACGTTAACTACTGCTTTAGGTATTTCGATTCCTTTACCGAAATTTTTATATTCTAGTATACCTAATCCTTCATTTAATTTTACCGGTATTTTAACTATTTGCTTAGTTCTAGGGGGAATAATTATTGTATGATTAAAAGTTGCTTTGGGATATAATATATTCTTTTTACTGGGTTCAAAAATTATGGGTATAGTTACATAAGGCGTTTTCATTTGTCTCGTGTTGACATTAATTGAAGCTTTTAATTTTTGTAATAAATCTATACCAATTAATCCATCAAAATTTTCGCTAAATTTAAAAACATAAAACTTATTATATTGGTTTACTTTAAAAATGTTAAAAGCTGGAATATTAATTATTTCATTGTGCATGGAAATTCCGTGAGCCGTCTGTATATTAAAATTTTCATAAGAAATAAAATTTTTATAATATTTATGCGCTAACTGTGGAGAGATTAAACTTTTGGAAGACCCTGTATCTAATAAAAATCTGGCATTGAGTTCTGGTATAATAATATGTGGTAAATCTGCTATCGTTGTATTTAAGTATATTATGTCGGATTGTAATTTTCTTGGGTCATGCAAAAATTTACGTTTTCAACATTTTGAGTTGGACTGTGATATGATCTTTCATTTGTGTTGTCTTGAGTTTGATAAGGACTGGATTGAGTTTCATAATTGTTCTCGTAAGGCGGTAATGAATAGGGTAATGAACTTTGAGTTGGGTGTTCGTAATCAGTGGGAATATTATTTTCAAAGGGATTTTCGAATTGTATTTGATCGTTATTTATTTGTTGATTAAATAATTGCGTGGAAGTAAAATGTGGTTTAGATCTTAAAGAAGTATTTCGTGAATTTGTATCCATCGGTTCTGGCTGGTATTGATTTTGATTTTGGGGTTGATTATTAACATTTCTTTGTTGAAAATTAGGATTATTATTATGGAAGTATCTTGGTCGAAAATTAGAATTATTTTTGTCGAAATTTCTTGGATTGAAGTTAGAATTATAATTATTGAAATTTCGGAAATGATTTTGGTGTGGTTGAAAAGTATTGTTAGGATTAAAATTATTATTCTGGTATTGCGGTCTGATATTTTGATATTGGTAAGGTGGAAATCTCATATTAGGGCGATTTTGTTGAAAATTATTTCTAGGAATAAAAGTTTGATTAGTATTATTGTTTCTCGTAGGAGTATGTCTCGATGAAGGTCTAAAAAAATTTTGTGAGTTTAAATTATTTCCGCGTTGTTGTAACGAATATAGAAAATTCTCTTCTTCGATAACAAAGCACATAGCTTTCTCTAAACTGTCTGGGTTTCTCAATCTAATATTTGTTTGTAACGATATGGGTAAGCCTCTAATGTAAGTTTTTAAACATACGTCATCGTAACTTTGTATTCTAATTAATTTCTCTTGTGCTTTAATATTAAGCGTATTTAATTTTTGTGCTACTAAACTACGTGTTTCTTGGCATCGCATGCCAAAATTATAAGGGGTTTCATTTTTGAAAGGCCTCAACGTTATCAGGTCTTGGATAAGGCAATCGAGATCTCTCTGATCTCCAAAACTAAGATTAAGGGCATCCTTTACAAGTTGCCATGTATTTAATTCTGTCCTAGAGCCTATTAAAATTTGAGCTCTTCCATTTAATTTACCTAATATAGCTCGAAGTAAAAATGTATTCAAAGTGCCATATGTTTGGCTAGCAAAATTAGTTATTAAATTTTCACAATTTTCAATAAATATGGTTAAAGTATGTGGATTACCATCATATGCTGAGATAGAATCTAAGTATAGTTTTAACAATTGGTAGTTTGTTTGAGCCATTTCGTTATCTTTATTACTATTTGGTTCTAAAATTGAATTTAATTCTGCTATAAGGCTACTTAAATCTAATTTACTATCAGTTTCACTAATTAAATATTTTTTTTTCAAATAATATATCAGGTTATAATAAAATACTAAATATGTTTCGACTTCAATATAATCAAATATTTTCAAAAATATAATAATATAATATAGTAATAATAATATTTTTCTTATTTAAAATAAAAATCTTTGTAAAATCATAAAATCTTAAAAAAAATCATTTACTGTCGTTAGCTCTCTGACTATAAGTATTCTCAAATATGTATAGGAAAATATAAAATGGAATAATAAAATGGAAAAAATAGGAAACACTTACATTAAAATGTAGAATTTCAACATTTCTGCCTATAGGATTCGACGATTTTGTTCTTCTCCCAGGTCTCGTTGAACTACTGCTTAAAATCTACTGCCTCTAGGGTTCGACGATTCTTGTTCTCTCCCCAGGTCTTGGTGATACCTTGTCTAAAGCTGATCTTGGACACTTTCACAAAAAGTTCGGTTTTCCGGTAAATCGTTAAAACGAAAAACTACTCGCGAAATCGTTCGATTTTTGTAACGTAATTTTGCGACGTAATTCCCGAAAAATCCTACTGACTGCGCCAGTGAAGTTTCTAAGTCCAAGAACAACGTTTTTAAAAAGAACTTTATTGACAAGGGACTACTTACTACAGTTAAATGCAAAATAAGAGTGACGCTATACAATTCAAAAGTTTATTTATAAGCTCGGTGACGCCGAGGTGTGGTCGAGGTGAAGCTTGCTGACGCTGTCCTTTTATTATTGGTGATTTAGCAGTTCTGGTTTCTTAAGTTATATATATATATATATATATATATATATATATATATATATATATATAGCTTCAATAATATCATTTTGTATATCACTTGAGATCCAAGCCAAAAACAAGCACACACACATATCACTTGAAACTCTCGAAAAAACAGTTGATGTCTCTAGATTTTCGCAAAATTTTTGATCTTTTTTGGCAATTATTAATGTTAACAATTCCCTGTAATTGCCTAGATTGTCAGAGCCGTCGCCCTCAAAATGACCACGAAACGCTAATTCTTGTTCGGCCAAAAAACATACGGTACATATCTATTATAAGTGAGCTAAGGATATACGAGTACCTATCTATTTTTTTAACAAACTCATTATATGTTTAGCAATATTTGCTTTAAATGCTTGGTTAAGAGAACTCTTGATTTTTGTTTTGCCAAACTGAATCAAATTGGGTATACATCTTACATGTAGGTAATGGAGAAATTTCATGTCTCTTTTTTAAAACTCTAAAACTATTTAAATCGTGAACCTGGTCCACCCATTTTTCTGTAAAAACCAGAAGACATGGCCAACAATACAGTCTACTTTTCTTGCAACCACATAACCAAGGATTTTCACTGTACCAACTAAATTTAAAATATCGAGCTAATTTTTTAAATTCCTTTTTTAAATTGTTTAAAATAGGTCTTTCATTTTCAATAATCTCATTTTATTTTTCAATCAGAATTACTTTTCAAGTAGTTGATCGATTACGCAGCGACACTCATCCATGGTGAACTGCACACACACATTTTATTATAGGTACTGTTAGCTTTAAATCTGATAACATAACTGATATACACAGCGCGCTTAATAGTCTAGGCGCCAAATAAAGGTCACCGTGTCATTTTCAATTCTGATGGACAAACTCAACGGTTTCTTATGGATTTTTGGCTGCTGATTACGAATTTCGAGGGGGTATTTCGATCCGAGTGGTCAAAAAACTGTTTTAAACAATTTAATTGTTTATAAATTGTTTATAATGCTCTGGCTCATAAACTAAAAGAAATAGAAAAAAATCTTTCAAATAAAATTTGTTCCATAATAAAAAACTAAGAAGGAACCGTTTACTAAACTTAAATCCGACAATCAGAACTTAAGATATTGTAAAATTAGTGCACAATGCAAATTTCAAATTGCAAAATAAGTATTTTTCGAAGCTTTATCGATCGTAACTCGGCTTTTGCGCATGCAAATGAGCCCTATAAGATGTCCTTTTAAAGCTTAATTAGGAAGATTCCAAACAAAGTTTGTTAAATTATCTGATCTTCATTTGTTTTAAAGTTATACCCGTTTGAAATTATAATTTTCTCAAAAAAATTGTACATTAATTTGTTTATAAAGGTTTCAAGCAAACTTGAACTATAAACATTTATACTTTAATTAACAATAATGATAAAACAACTCAAATTGAACAATTTGAGCTTCGAAAATGTTCGTAAGTTTATTTTTGGCTAAGATGTCGATATTTTAATGGCGCGCTATGAGGCGCAAGATTGGCTCACAGTCAAGTAAGTATGTATTCTTCGACGCTTTATCAATCGTAACTCGGCTTCTACGCAAGCAAATGAGCCAATATGTGATATCCATATAAAAATGGATCGAGTTTTTTTGCAGCATCGTCATTGCATATAAAACGAGAATTTATGATGTGGCAGCATACACACAATTGGCGGGCCTTGATGATGCTGCAAAAGAACTAGATCCACTTTATATGGATATCATATAGATAATTAGACTCTGAAGCCTCAAAAAGTTTTAGTTTCACTGCCTACAAGAACAGACTTGTACCACCATGTAACTGTTAAAATTTGGCTAAGAACTTATGCAGATGTAAAAAAGCTGATATTCCCTGTATATCTCTATGCAGATTTGCAGATGCATGAAAAAAATGTTTGTAAAAATGGTACTAATAAATAATATCAACTTAATTTTTAGTTATACTTCTGAAATATTAGTTTTTAATGTTTTTTTCTCATTTAGTGCAAAAAATAGAAGACAAAGTAAATAGAATGAAAGGTGTTACGAGGTACAGTATGATGATTTAATTATAAGAATTGACAACGACACCCAACTTGGGCGTCGAAACGTTAATAAAATCATTTTTAGGTAAAATTGTGGCTTATTTCCCATTTGAATATACTTGATTATAAAAATGCCGCAAGAAAATAGCTTCAGAACAACATATAAGAATTATATGATAAAATTTTATTAGGATCTTTAAAAATGAAAAATTAAGATAACGTATGTATACATAGAAATTATAATTTGCATCGAGAAGTTAGCGCGTGAAACTTTACGTGGTGAGCCGATCTTGCGCCTCATAGCGCGCGTCATTAAAATATCGACATCTTGGCCAAAAATAAACTTATGAACATTTTCATAGCCTCAAATTGTTCCTTTTGAGTTTTTCTATCATTATTGTTCATTAAAGTATAAATGTTTATAGCTCAAATTGGCTTGAAACCCTTATAAACAAATGAATGTACAATTTTTTTAAAGAAGATTGTAAATTCAAACGGGTATAACTTTACAACAAATGAAGATCAAGTAATTTAACAAACTTTGTTTGGAAGCCTGTTAATTATGCTTTAAATCGACACCTTCTAAGACTCATTTGCATGCGCAGAAGCCGAGTTACGATCGATAAAGCTTCGAAAAATACTTATTTTGCAATTTGCAATTTGCATTGTGCACTAATTTTACAATATCTTGAGTTATAATTGTTAGATTTAAGTTTAGTAAACGGTTTTTTCTTGGTTTTTTATTAAGGAACAAATTTTATTTGAAACATTGTTTTTCATCTCTTTTAGTTTATGAGCCAGAGCCTTATAAACAATTTACAAACAATTAAATTGTTTATATCATTTTTTTGACCACTCACATCGAAATCCCCCTTCGAAATTCGTAATCTGCAGCCAAAAATCCATAGGAAACCGTTGAGTTTGTCCATCAGAATTGAATATGACACGGTGACCCCTCTGGCGCCTAGACTATACGCCCATCGCTCCTTCAAAATTTTCAGTACTAGCCGGTCCCGAGCCGCCCGAGCGACAGCGAGATAACCATTCATTGTCACCACAAATGAGACTGGTAACAGAATATAATAAAGTGCAACTGAGTCACATAAACTCGCCAATATTTTCGTGTGTCTGGCTATTTACTGAATTAGGTACTATTAACACATAATATAATAATATATTTCTATTGGTAAAAATAAAATAAAATAATAAATGGAATTATTCATCGTCATAAAATACATATTTATTTGCAAGATTTTTAACTGTTACCAATGGTAACAGTGGTTACATGGACGCTTCGCCAGTGGTGTACCCATATAGCACACAACGTTCGATGGACGTCCATGTAACGTACATTTAAAGTCCAAACGTCCATGGAGCACAACGGGACGTACTATGTACGTACATTACGCGACGTCCATTGGACGTTTGATTTCAACGTACATTGGACATCCATTTGTGGTCCATGGAGATTTTACACAAAACTCGACTATTATTATGAGTAATTATATAGTTTCTTATTTTAATCGAAGCAATATGATTAATAGAATATAAGAAGTTTCTAATAAATGTGTGAATAACGACTCAGGCGCAATATCTCGATCTTACGATAACTAAATTATATGACATTATTCCACAATGAAGATAACGCATAACGAACCTGTTGGGCCAAAATACCGGTTTTTCATTTTTTAGGGTTATGGCACTATCGAATTCGGGGTGCGAATTATATTTTCTAAATTTCTCGGTTGCATAATTTTCCTCCATATAGCCCGATCAGGGAACACAAAATTTTACGAAAACCTCCAAAAAAAAAATAAAGGAAGGATAAAAATTTGGGAATAGGTAGTTGAAATTGTCTATTATTATATAAGCAAAAGTTTACAATTCTACATCCCATCCATTTTACAAAAATTGGGAAATAGGGGGTGAAAAATATTTTCTCGGGGGTGAAAAAATATTCGTTCAAAATAAGTCCGAAATTGTATAAAATGGCTAATACTAAGTAACTTGTGTTTTATAGAGTTTTTTCACTAAGTTAATGCTTTTTGAGTTATTTGCGAGTGAATATGTTTATTTTTAACAAAAAAAACATGTTTTTGGACAGTTTTTCGCAGATAACTCAAAAAGTAATTATTTTAGCGAAAATAAGAATCTTAGCAAAACTATAGCTTATAAAAACTGAAAAAAATAGTGTATGCAAGAGGTCTGTAGACCTAGTAGAAGCAGAGTTGTAGCTAATGAAAAGTAGATTCTTCTTCATCAAATTCCAAATCGAATATGTCAATTTGAAATAACCCAAAAACGGAGCTCTTTTCAGGAAAAATTCGTTACAACTTTTTTAAAGCCTTTAAAAAAGGTTTATTTTTGTTTTTTTTTTAAACTTCTAACATTAAAAGTGAGTTACGCTCAAAATATTGCTGGTCTTTTTTATATTTTGACCCCTCTGGCGCCTAGACTATACGCCCATCGCTCCTTCAAAATTTTCAGTACTAGCCGGTCCCGAGCCGCCCGAGCGACAGCGAGATAACCATTCATTGTCACCACAAATGAGACTGGTAACAGAATATAATAAAGTGCAACTGAGTCACATAAACTCGCCAATATTTTCGTGTGTCTGGCTATTTACTGAATTAGGTACTATTAACACATAATATAATAATATATTTCTATTGGTAAAAATAAAATAAAATAATAAATGGAATTATTCATCGTCATAAAATACATATTTATTTGCAAGATTTTTAACTGTTACCAATGGTAACAGTGGTTACATGGACGCTTCGCCAGTGGTGTACCCATATAGCACACAACGTTCGATGGACGTCCATGTAACGTACATTTAAAGTCCAAACGTCCATGGAGCACAACGGGACGTACTATGTACGTACATTACGCGACGTCCATTGGACGTTTGATTTCAACGTACATTGGACATCCATTTGTGGTCCATGGAGATTTTACACAAAACTCGACTATTATTATGAGTAATTATATAGTTTCTTATTTTAATCGAAGCAATATGATTAATAGAATATAAGAAGTTTCTAATAAATGTGTGAATAACGACTCAGGCGCAATATCTCGATCTTACGATAACTAAATTATATGACATTATTCCACAATGAAGATAACGCATAACGAACCTGTTGGGCCAAAATACCGGTTTTTCATTTTTTAGGGTTATGGCACTATCGAATTCGGGGTGCGAATTATATTTTCTAAATTTCTCGGTTGCATAATTTTCCTCCATATAGCCCGATCAGGGAACACAAAATTTTACGAAAACCTCCAAAAAAAAAATAAAGGAAGGATAAAAATTTGGGAATAGGTAGTTGAAATTGTCTATTATTATATAAGCAAAAGTTTACAATTCTACATCCCATCCATTTTACAAAAATTGGGAAATAGGGGGTGAAAAATATTTTCTCGGGGGTGAAAAAATATTCGTTCAAAATAAGTCCGAAATTGTATAAAATGGCTAATACTAAGTAACTTGTGTTTTATAGAGTTTTTTCACTAAGTTAATGCTTTTTGAGTTATTTGCGAGTGAATATGTTTATTTTTAACAAAAAAAACATGTTTTTGGACAGTTTTTCGCAGATAACTCAAAAAGTAATTATTTTAGCGAAAATAAGAATCTTAGCAAAACTATAGCTTATAAAAACTGAAAAAAATAGTGTATGCAAGAGGTCTGTAGACCTAGTAGAAGCAGAGTTGTAGCTAATGAAAAGTAGATTCTTCTTCATCAAATTCCAAATCGAATATGTCAATTTGAAATAACCCAAAAACGGAGCTCTTTTCAGGAAAAATTCGTTACAACTTTTTTAAAGCCTTTAAAAAAGGTTTATTTTTGTTTTTTTTTTAAACTTCTAACATTAAAAGTGAGTTACGCTCAAAATATTGCTGGTCTTTTTTATATTTTTTGCTAAAAAATCGCGAAAATCACCCCCTAATTAGCTTTCCAAATAAAATTAATCGTTACCGCTTCACAAGTTACTTTACTTTTGTATTGTTTATATTCTCTATAAGTTTGATTGGTTCAAATTGCTCATTTTTGAAAAAAAGAATGTGTGTGTACTTTGTACGCACGTAAGAAGTTATACTTCTATTATATGATTTAAACGAAATTAATATACTTTTTATTTATATTTTGTTTAAATATTAAACTAATTTATACTTACTACTTCTCAAATATTTTTATTAGAACAGTGCCAAAAATTAAAATAATAAAAGAATAAAACACACACAAACACATTAAACAAGCCACAAATGATGTCTGAACATTAATTGTCGAAAATTTTTTTAACTAAATACGTATTTTCTGAAAATGAAATTATATAATAAATATACTTACAATCATAAAATGTATTAAAAAAAAAACAAAAAAGAAAATTTCTATTGGGACTCGAACCAGCGCTGATAAGCGCGGTTGGTATTGGAATTCATTCGCCTTCAACGCTTAGCCACGGACACTATGTGTCATTATTTACGAAGATCGACTAACTAAACGGATTAAACTTGTGATATTTTGATATTTTGAAAATTGATCAAATTATTTTAATTTTGAATTGAAATGATTTAGAATTGAAAAAATACAACAAAACATAGAGTAAGAAAACAATATATTAGGTGAATATTGATAGAAATTTTGATGGTAATCAAATTATATAAATAAAAGTATTACATACTATGTATTTTGGCAGATCAAATAGGTAGGTTTATACCCATCATACATTAACAATTATTACGTACCTGTTGCTTTTACAAACTATTTAAAAGTCACTACAATATTATAAACTTTTTTGTTTCTGTCCTTACAATAATAGAACTAATATATTATACATTTGTTTACCTTTACCTCCAAACCACAGCTGTCCTACAGCTGCCATATCGGATAATTTTTGACATGTCATTTGAACATCCAATCAGAACAAAGTTATAATGCGCATGCGCCGGGCTGATAGGTTTTAACATATAAAAAATCACCCTCTATCGCCGGTAAAGAAGTATAACTTCAAAAAAATTGGTTTAAAATAAAGCATTTATTTTATTTTGAAAAAAATGGAATTTTTTATGGAATTAACTTAAAAATTATTAGTAATACCAAAAATCTCAGAGTAATAAAATGTTCGTTTTGCTTCTCTGAATATTTTTAATTTTTTGTTTTCTTGTTAGAAAAAAATTGGTTTTGCTATGGCTGTTCATTTTAACTACAGCTTTTTCAAAAATAAGCACTTTGAATGGACAAAACTTACAGATCATATAAATAATACATACGCAAAGTAACTTGTCAAGTGGTAATGATGAAATTTCTTTGTGATGCTAATTAGGGGGTGATTTTCGTGATTTTTTTTACCTTAAAATAAAAGGGAATAACAATATTTTTAGCGTAACTCACTTACTTTTTATGTTAGAATTTTTTTTAAAAAACAAAAATATACATTTTTTTAAACACTTTAAAAAAGTTAAGATGAATTTTCCCCGAAAAGGTCTTCGTTTTTGAGTTATTTCACATTGAAATATTCGATTTGGAATTTGACGAAGAACCTACTTTTCATTAGCTAAAACTCTGCTTCTACTGGGTCTACAAACCTTATGCATACACCATTTTTTTAAGCTATATTTTTGCTAAGAATATGTTTTTAATAAAATACTTACTTTTTAAGTTATCTCCGAAAAACCGTTATCTCTAAAAACATGTTTTTTTTGTTGAAAATGAACATATTCGCTCGTAAATAACCCGAAAAGTATTGACTTAGCGAAAAAACTCTACAGACCAAAAGTTGTTTAGAATCAGTCGATTTATCCAATTCCGGTCTTATTTTAAATGTATACTTTTCACCTTCGAGAGGGGGTAACCCCTTCATTTTTGTAAAATTTAGGGGATGTAGAATTGTAAACTTTTTCTTATATAATAATAGACAATTTCAACTACTTATTCCCAAATTTTCATCCTTCTTTTATTTTTTTTGGGTCAGATTGTATTTTGATCGTGCTAACATGACTCAATGTTGAATTTAAATTGGTCATCAGTTTTTCTGTATATATTATAGTTTTGTTTGCTAAACTCCGGCGGATAGGTGACTGCAAAAACTAAATAAATACATTTTTTTATTTTTTTTATATTGATCCAACATTATTTTTATTCTCATATTTTAGGTGCTCAGTTGGCCAGGCCAAATAGTAATAGCGTGTAGTCAAACCTTCTGGACAGCTGGCGTAGAAAAAGGTGTTACAGAGAATATGTTAATGGTTTTCTTTACTGAAACTATGTTGGTTAATTTGGACGCCCTTCGTGGATTGGTTAAAGGAAAGTTGACGTTTGTTCAAAGAGAAATACTGTCAGCCCTTATTGTTATAGAGGTACATTCTAGAGACGTAACCCAGAATCTGCTAGATTTGAAAATACAGAATGTCAATGATTTTGATTGGATTAGTCAACTTAGGTAAGATTTTTTGTGAAAAATTATTATACACTCACCGACACAATTAACCGTCCAGCTTGTAGTCCAGGAACCGAAGCTTTTCACCTCGCAATTTTTACAGAATGGCTTGAAATTTTGAGCGTAAGTAGTGGATAGGCCAAGGATCAAAATCTACAGGGTGCGCCAAACTTCTGGTTTTCTTTGATTACTGCTAAACTATGGGATATAAAAAAAATGTTTTTAACAAGACTAATGTATATAAAAACCGTCTATAATTTAAAATTATTTTCGATTATACAGAGTGAGTCAGAACGACGGCATGAACCAAAGTTTTATTTTGTTAAATGGAACACCCTATATATTAAATCATTTTTGAATATAGTTTTTAAAAATATAAAAGATTTGTAAAAGGTCTTATAGGCCTAAAGTTAATAATTTTCGAAATATTTACATTTTTTTTGAGAAAAATGGTAATATTTATAGGGCTGTGGATTATGTTTCCAACGTAATAAAAATTTAAGTAGTAGGTCAAAGTTTTTATAATATAGTCTCATTTTTAAATAATTTAATATCTTTTACTTACAGCCATAAAATATACAGTGTGATCACTATTTGCAAATTCAAAATTTTCTCATTTTTTTTAATGGAACACCCTGTATATTATTCTTGCATTTTGTAGTAAATATTACAACCTTTCTTTTGGTATAAGGTTGTATGTACCGGGTGTCCCAATAAGAATGGCTCTCGGCCATATCTCAGGAACAATTTATAGTAGAGCTTTGAAATAAAAAATTTTTTAACAAAAATTGCCTCAGGAAAAGCCTGGAAATTATTTTCATAATTGTGGGTCCACCGCTAGAGGGCGTAATTGAATATCAAAAATAAAAAAATCTAAATTTTACAAAATTTTCCTAATGAAGGGGCACTAGAAATACGATTATTGTATTCTTCATCAAATTCTGCGCAAATTTGATATAACAAGTTTAACTCTACCTTTGCAAATAAGAGGTGGGGGTGAGTGGGAACCTTGTTATGAAAAAATGGCTGTAAGTCCGGTTCTGCTAAATCAAATTTTGAAAACTGGGTCTTGTTGAAGACAGATCTTTTTCTTCAATGTAAGAGTGATAATTTTGAACCATCCTAATAAGTAATAAGCCAGCTGGGAGGCGTTATTTAATTTTTTTCAGAAATATAGTTTTCTTTGGAAAATATTAAATACAAGTATGCATTTTTAATCATACTTTATAAAATTAGATTAAATTAGCAATAGAATAGCGAAAACCGCATGTCGATAACTTTTGTCTATCTCAAGATATCTCGAGAAACGTGTAAATTTTATACATAACTGTTACTATCACCGGTAAACTAAGTTAATGAAAAGTAGTGTGCTGTGGAAAAAAACAAAATAACATTTGCCAGATGTCAACGTATAAAAATATAATTAATTAAAACAACAATATAAAGAGAAACAATACTATTAAAATTAAATATAACACAGAACAAAAAGAACTACTTAGTGACGACCTAAATATTCAAATTGTTGCCCATCATACACTACTCTAGAATACATTATCCAGAGAATACTAAAAGCCATTCAAAGCATATCGAGAGCAGAAATTGAGACTGCTGTTTAATCTAATTTTGAAAGAGTAAATGTTTGCAACGAAAATGATGGGCAAAAATTTGAACGTTTATGTCATCACTAAATAGTTGTTTTTATTTCTTTGTAATAGGGCTTTTCAACGCTTCTCATTTGTTTCGAGCCTCTGTCATATGCCGTATAATCCGTGTATAATATTAATATACGAGATATGAACGAGGCTCGAAACAAATGAGAAGCGTTGAAAAGACCTAATATACGTTGACAGCTGGAAAATGTTTCTTTGTTGTTTTCATAGCACACTACTTTTAATGAATTATTTCGTTTACCGGTGACAGTAACAGTTATGTTTTTAAATTTACACGTTTTGTAAGATATCTCGAGATAGAAAAAAGGTATTAACATGCGGTTTTCGCTATTCTGTTGCTAATTTTGTATAATTTTGTAATATGGTATTAAAAATGCATGTTTGTATTTAATATTTGCCAAAGAACACTAGATTTCTGAAAAAAATTAAATAATGCCTTCTAGCTGGCATATTACTCAGTAAGTTGGTTCGAAATCATAACTTTTACATTGACGAAAAAGATCTGTCTTCAACAAGACCAAGTTTGCAAAATTTGATTAAGCATAACCGGACTCACAGCCAGTTTTTCATAACAAGGTTCCCACTCACCCCCACCTCTTATTTCCAAAGGTCAAAAACTAAACTTGTCAAATCAAATATGCGTAGAATTTTATGAAGAATACGACGATCGGATTTCCAGTGCCCCTTCATTAGGAAAATTTTGTAAAATTTAGATTTTTTAATTTTTGATATTTAATTACGCCCTCTAACGGTGGTCCCACAATTATGAAAATAATTTCCAGGCTTTTCCTGAGGCAACTTTTGTTATAAATTTTTTTATTTCAAAGCTCTACTATAAACGGTTCCTGAGATATGGCCGAGAGCCATTCTTATTGGGACACCCGGTACATAACATGTTTGGTTTTATAAATATTTAAAAAAGAACTATAGATTTTACGTTTCGCGGATATTTTATATCCGCGATAATTTTAATTAAATTTTTTTGCAAAAAATAATATAATCTGATTTTTGAAACATACACTAAAATATCAAAGATGAAAATAAAAACGTAATTAAAGATTAAAATAAAACGTATGCAAGTGCAACTTAATTGAATTTAATAACTGTAAAATTATGTTACAAACAATTGTTTTACATACCTACTAATAAGTATTTAATATGGATAAATTTATTATTAAATTAAACAACCAATTTTAAAATCTACCCTAGAAATTTTTCTACCCTAGTAACTTTATTGTACCCAATTTTGTTAGTTAAATTGTATTTACGAGTAAGACCAGTTAATAACTTTTTAATTTACCTACATCTTGAGAACGTATAAAGTATGCTTTGAAACAAATGAACGTTATAGAAGAAAGTATATTACGAAGTAAATAGTATCTATGTACTCGTGTCACAAAAGCTGGTAATAATTTCGAATGGTTTCGCCCAAAACAAATGTCTTATCCATCAATTCTTCGGTTGAAAAATTAAAATTTAAAATATAAAAAATTGTTACAAAAATTTCAACTAGAAAAGAATTTCCAGTTTTTGTGACACCAGTTAATACTATTTATATTAATAAATAATTTTTCTAATACATTTAACATTGATTTGTTTCAAAGCATACTTTATAATTATGTTCTTAAGATGTAAGTAAATTTAAAAGGCAAATTAAAAGTTTAACTCATCTTACTCGTAAATACAATTTACCTAACAATTAATTTGGTACAGGAAAGTTGCTGTGGTAGAAAAATTACTAGGGTAGATATCAAATTTGGTTGTTTTTTAATTTAGTAACTAATTTATGCATTCATTAGTACGGTAAAATATTTTTTGTAAAATAATTTTAAATTATTAAATTCAATTGAATTGTACTAGTATACGATTTATTTTAATCTTTAACTGCGTTTTTATTTTCATATTTGATATTTTGATGTATGTTTCTAAAACCAGATTATAATTATTTTTTTTTGCAAAAAAATGTTTTAATAAAAAATCCGCAAAAACGTAAAATCTATAGTTTTTTTTTAATATTTACAAAACGAAACATGCTAGGTACATACAATCTTATACCAAAAGAAAGGTTGTAATATTTACTACAAAAGTCAATACTAATATACAGGGTGTCCCATTTTAAAAAAATGAGAAATTTTTGTATTTGCAAATAGTGATCACACTGTATATTTTATGGCTATATGTCAAATATGTTTTAGCCTGATTAATATTATTTTTAAATAATGTAAATTGAATTTTAAATTCAACCATTGTTTGGTTCTGGGGCTATTTAGCAAGTATGCACGTAAGTAATCTAACCACACTTTTTTAGCTTTTTAAAAAATTTCAACCATCTTTCAATTCTAATAGTGGGATTACTTATTTTATTGTAGATTCACTGATGATGGACCGATAGGTCTGAAAACGTTCTGAATTGGACATATTTTATTCAATCCATTGGGATTTTTTAAGTTTTAATAAATATACCAATTTACATAGAAGTGGTTTTACTTCTTGTTAGAGTTTTTTAACTATATGGTATACAGCCAACCTAGGGAACTTCCCTTTTAGTTCAAATATGTTAATTTTTTTTTTATATATTTAAATTAACGTGCATGTGACATCTATGGTCATTAGCACGAGTTGCAGTTTACATGGTAATATTTATGAATTACAAATTATAAATATATAGTTAACATTATAACATAAGTAAAGAAAGATCAGTTAACAATAATTATATTTTGTTTAACAGTTGATTCTTCTCGAGGAATTTGATAACCTTGTTGATTTGGTCTGTGCTGTTGAGGACATCTTTGAAGTTAGGACTAATACCAAGCTGTTGGCGTTCTTTGGCATAAAAAGGACAGTCACTAAGTATATGTCTGATCCGGAGAGTAGTATTGCAGTGTTGACATTTTGGTAGTGGAGATGATGTCATCAAATAGCCATGTGTTAGATATGTTAGCCATGGGTATGTCCTATTCGCGGTGTGCAAGTACTTGGAAGGGAAACGAGAAACGACCGTGCGCGAGTCGCGGAGAATATTTCAACTATCTTAAATAATTCATATTGTCAATTGAAATTGTCAAATTGACGTATATTTCATACCTTCTGTCATTGAAGCAGAAAAATTATATATTGCTCCACAATATTGATATGATATGCAATTATTATATAAAGGTAAATTTAATTAATTGTATTTTGCTTGTAGTACTGCATTTTAATAACTAATTTTATTTACTACATACAATTGTTTACGTTTGCATAGCATAACCTGCATCTTATTTTTTCTTCTTATTATTTTTTTGGACTATGGCCTTGACAATTATCCAGCAACCAGGACTAATATAATTGGCCAATATAATTAAAAGTGCGAATAAAAGTACAGAGCGTAGAAATAGAGGTCGCTTTGCCGAACTTGCACGGTCCCAATACGCCGTCTTCGTACGATTGCCATGTTTTTCCGAGATAAACTAGGGCAGGTAAATAAGTTCACTGAGGTCTTAATTTCATGCAGCACTGAAGTAATTTTATTCCAGTGAGTTTGCCAGGTGGATAGAGTGTGCTTCTTCAGTCTGGCCTTTAGATCATTGCAGATTTTTACATTAAGTATGGTATCCATCGATGATGCAGCTTTTTTGGCAAGGCAATCGGCTTTTTCGTTACCACTAATGCCAACATGGGATGGTACCCATAATAAAGTGACTTTTGTATTTTGATTTATAAGAAGCTGATAAATGTCATGAATATCTTGGACAAGAGGATGGTTGGTGGTTATAGTATTGATGGAGTGTATAGATGAAAGTGAATCAGTACATATGGCTATGTGTGTGTTTGGGTATTTTTGAGCATGTTTGAAAGCACCCAAGATAGCTAGCAGTTCGCCAGTGTGAATACTACACCAAGGAGAAATTTTACAGTGTTCGATAGGCTGTTGAAGAGTAGTTAGAGAATATCCAGCTCCACTTTCAGATTTTGACGCGTCAGTGTAAAGAACTATGTTATATTTACTTTTGTTTATGAGTTCTAGGAAGAGATTTCTTAATGTGTTAACACTGACATCTTCCTTGTTAAATTTCGTGAGGGACAAATCATGCTGAGGTAGTAGGTTGGTCCAATAGGGATTATTGGAGAATGGTAGAGTTCTGGTCTCAGACAAATTTATATCTTTTAATAACGGCTGTAGAAGATGAGGAAAAGAATGTATAATTAAGTTACAAGGAGCATTGTTATGAGGTTGATGTAATGATGTAATTAAAGGATACACTGGATTGGAGAGATTGGAAGAAATTGACGCAGCATATGAGGAAAGCAGGTATTCCCGTCTAAGCCATAGGGGAGGCTCATTAGCTTCGCAGTAAAGACTTTCTGCCGGATTGGAACGAAATGCTCCGAGACATAAGCGGATAGCCGTTGTGTGCACTGTATTTAGTGAATTTAGGTTTGACTTAGATGCAGACATATAGATGAAACATCCATAGTCAAGCTTGGAGCGGATTAGTGATCTGTAAACTTTTAGTAACGTAGTTTCATCCGCACCCCAATGATAATGTGATAGTGTTTTAATTATATTTAACCTTTTAAGGCACGCTCCTTTAGTTTCCTGAATGTGTTGTTTCCAGGTTAATCTTGAATCAAATATCAGCCCTAATATTTTGCAATTGTCAACGACCGGTAATTTAAAGTTATTGACGGTGATTTCAGGGTTAAAAGAATTTATTCTTCTACTAAATTTAACAACTTTGGATTTAGAATGGGACAGAGTAAGTCCTAGAGAAGCAACTTTGATTTGTAGATCATTTACTGCTGATTGCAGAATTTTACTAGTGGTAGCGTTGGATTTACCCTGGCAGTACATTATTAGGTCATCGGCATATAATGAGCATTTGATAGGTGGACGGATATTGTGACATAACTGGCTAATCGCAAGAATGAATAAAGATGTGCTTAAAACTGAACCTTGAGGAACTCCGTCATATTGGATATGTGGAGAAGAAAGGAAGTTATTGGCAGAAACCCTGAATGTTCTAGATGTTAGGAAGTTTTTTATAAAAGCGTATATGTTGCCAGTGAGGTTACATTGAAAAAGTTTGTCAAGGATTGCGTTTCTTGAGATGGTGTCAAATGCGCCTTCTATGTCGAAGATTGTATCTATCAGATCTTATTTACTATTAATCGCGTTAGATATATGGGTTTGAAGTAGTGCAAGGTTATCTCTTGTGGAGCGCTGTCTTTGGTAGCCAGATTGTTCCTGTGGAATGATCTTGTATTTTTCAAAATACCATAGCAGTCGTTTGTTGATCATTTTTTCCATTAATTTGCACATAGTGCATGTAAGGGAGATAGGTCTGTATGATTGTGGAAAACTAGTTGACTGATTTGGCTTCAGTATAGGTATTACAATAGACTTGCTCCATTGGGATGGAAATTTATGTGAGCTCCAGATTAGATTATATAAAGTTAGGAGTTTTTTAAGAGCATAATTAGACAAGTGCTTTAGAAATGCATAAGGAATATAATCGGGACCAGCTGCAGTGTTTCTGATATTAGCTAAAGCAGATATAAGCTCATGGATGGTGAAAGGAGAATTAAGGGGTCTGCTATGTTCAGAAGATATCAGGTTATTTCTGTGTGGATTTATTTCACGAAGAGACATATTAATATGATTAGTTTTGTTTCTGAATTTATCTTCGAAATGTTTAGCAAAAATGTTAGGAATAAGTTCATGTGAAGTGATCTCTATACCATTTGAAATTAAACGAGTAATTTTATTATTAGTTTTGTGACCTTGAATTTGTCGTATTTTTTTCCAAATTTGGCTAGGATTGGAATTTTCATTATTGGAAGATACATAATCCTGCCAGGATAATTTTTTGCTTTTTTTTACTATGTGTTTGGCTTTGGCTTTAAATTTTTTGTAATTTATTAAATTTTCAAGGCTTCTGTTTTTTTGGTACTTGTTTAGAGCTTTTTTGGATAGACGAATTGCCTCTTCACAAGAAAAGTTCCACCAAGGAACTGCCTTATGATTTGAAGAGAATGTTGTTTTGCCGATGTGAATCTTAGCAGCCGTGAGAATTGTCTCTGATATTGACGATAATAAGTAGTCAACATCATTGGTTAACGGATGTTCATTTGCGAGCAAGAGAGTATCAACAGATTTTAAATATTCTGACCAGTTAGCTTTGTTTAAGCGCCAATAACTTTTGGAAGATGCAGCTCTACTACAGTTGTTGGAAATTATTATAGGATAATGATTGCTGTCAAAGAGATCATCGGCTGTTTGCCAGGATAGAAAAGGTGCTGATTTAGGGTCACTAATACTAAGGTCAATAGCAGAGAATGATCCAGAGGAAATGTTAAAGTGAGTATTAGATCCTGTGTTAAGAAGACATGAGTTTGTGCAGTTAAGGATATTTTCAACTATTTTTCCACGACCAAATGTAGATTTAGAACCCCACATACTGTTATGTGCGTTAAAGTCTCCTGTGAGTATAAACGGTTGTGGTAGCTGGAATGTAAGGTCTAGGAGCTCTTCCTCTTTTAAAGGATGGTTCGGGGGAATATATATGGAGCAGATAGTAAGCTTATTAGGGCAAAATGTAGTTATGGCGATTGCCTCAAGATTCGTTGTTAAAGGAAGCATTGTTGAGTAGATTTCACTGGAAGCAAAAATTGATGCACCTCCACTAGCTCTGATGCAGTTCGTCCTAATGAAGTGGTATCCTTCAAAGGATTTAGGGTGAGGGATATTATTTGTAGTAAAATTAGTCTCTTGTAGACAAATAAAATCTGGATGGTAAATTGATGTAAGATATTGTATGTGTTCAAGGCGCGGATAATATCCGTCGCAATTCCATTGTAAAATAGTGAAAAGATATTTTTTATTTTTAGAAAAGATCGGTATCATTGGTCTTGGAGGTACATGAATGATTGGATGAAAGGCTTGCAACTTCGTCAGCGTCTACGGGATTTAATGTGATCTTTAGCTTTTTTGATAATCTTGTAATTCTATTTTTAAGCGATCTATCAGATACAGTTTGATATATTTGCGTAAGGTCTTCTAAAAGAGACTTAATGTTGGTGGTAAAGTTATGAGCTTCTTTGAGAGGATCACTGCTACCAAAGGAATTTTCCAGGAAGGCAATAAGCTGTAATGCTGTCAACGAAAATCTCTCTGGATTAGCACTAATTAATTGTTCAATAGTTGATTGAGCAGAGGGAGTAATTTTACCAAGTTCTTTGTCATCAGTTTTTAATTTCTTTTTAGGAGCTGTTTTAGGAGTTGCAAAGGCTGTGGTAGATTGATCATTTATAGGGTTTAAGTCTGGGGGGTTATTAGTAACCGATAAAGTGGGTGATTCGAGAATTGTGTCGGTAGAATAAGTTCTTTTGATGCAAGGATTTGAAGGTAAGGACACTGACATTAGGGACTGTTCATTTGGCATTATTAAGTCGTTATTAGTTTTATTGATTTCTTCTTTTGAGGAGGAGGAAGGAGGAGACATGTTAGAAGGAGGTTCAAATGGAATTAGGCTAGAAGTTGTATTTAGAGAAAGATTGGTAGATATTTCTTGAGGGTTAGGACAGGAGTCTGCAGTGTGTCCAGCTTGTTTACATAAAAAACATTCAAGTTTATCCGAAGTGATAAAGATTCTATTATTGGTATTTTCATGCGATATTAAAATTGAGGTATTTAATTCAAAGTTTTCTTTATCCGGTATAATATAGATAGAGCGTCGAAAACTGAAAATGTGAGCGTATTCGTCCTCAGGTGAGCCGCATCGGATAAAAAAGATAGGAGAAGCAAGTTGTAATCGAAGTTCGTCTTTAAGTGCTTGCTCTATGAGTGAATTCGGGATCGAAGGGCTCACGTTGGACAGTAGTATCCTCTTTGCAGGTGTAATAAGTCTGCGAATAGATACTGTTTGATTTCTAACAGTAATGGTCTGATAATTTTGCAGAAGATTATCCACTATGGATAAGGAAGAAAGATATATGCATATACGCTGGTTAGAAATTCGTGAAGCAAAGGTTATTTCTTTAGGGGTAACAATTTCGCCGATTGCCTTGATGTAATCAAATATCATGACGTCAGGAAGAGCGTTCATAACGATGGCGAAACTTCTACTGGGACATGATATTGCTGTTGTAGGTTTTTTTGGTGTGATTTTTGTTACTGCAGCGAAGCTGGGTTGTACTGTTTGTGATGATGTTTGTGCTGATGTTTGAGATGACATTGATGCCATAATTTGATTTTAATATTCTGGATGCCAAAATATTAAATATGTATTGCCAGTAAGAACTGGCCTAATTTTTTGGTTGTCGATATTTGCTGTTAATTAAAAATCGCCTTACCAGTATTTTTGTTGGTAAACACAGCACATTAACTAACTAGTTTTTATATGATACACTATTAGCAGAGACGATAAGCGAGGAGTACTTTACTCGTTGGGCTCTGAAATGGGAATGAATGAATTTATTTAAAAATAACAGTATACTAAAAAAACTTTGACATGTCATTTAAATATTTATTACCTTGAAAGCCTAACTCACAGCCCTTTGAATATTACCATTTTTCTCAATAAAAGTGTAAATATTTCGAAAATTGTTAACTTTAGGCCTATAAGACCTTATATAAATTCTTAATATTTTTAAAAAATACACTCCTGGCCAAAAAAACCTAGACAGCTAAAAAATGGGTTATTTTTGATGTCTCGAATCTCATAAACCTGTTGTCCGATTTTAGTGATTTTTTTAATATGTTATAGCCTTATTCTCTAAGAATATGAATGTAGTAATAGTGTTGCTGAACATGTAAATGTCATTGTATACCGGGTGTAACAATAATACTGTGTTTTTTCCTGAAAGTTCGTAACACCCTGTGGAATATTCTAGCATTTAAAAAATATTGAAATTAAAACTCAGTTGTAGCCCTAGCCTCTCTTAACATTCTGCTTTTTGACTCATTCACTTATGTTGGATAATGAAAAAGTTAGGTACTTTGACAAGAAGCCACGTTCTTCATCAATATAGGGTGTATCTAAATAAGTGCGACAAACTTAAAGGGGTAATTCTGCATGAAAAAATAATGACCGTTTAATTTATAAACATATCTCTGCAAATGGTTTTTCTTAGGAATTTATAAACATAGTTTAGTTTAATTTATAAACATAGGTCTGCAAATCAATTTTTCCAGGAAAACTTACATGATGTTTTTTCAAGCATACAATGAGATCTTTCAAAAAAAAATAATAAACAGTTTCTAGCATAAAAATGGAGCAACTTATGATAAAAAGGACCTGTTTTTCTCTACGAAAAAAAAAACAGTGAAAACAACCCCCTAACTACCCTTGTAACTAAAAGTTGGTCTTCGCCTTTCTATAATTACTTTTACGTTTATATTATCAATACACCCAAGAAGTTTGACCTATTCAAAAGGCCTAATTTCAGAAAAATTGGAGTTTAAAGAAAAATTGATTTTTTGAAATTTTGCATTTTTTATCATTTTCTTCAAAATATCTCCGAAAATACTGGAGATACGAAAAAAATTACACAATACTTAATTATAGCTTTTTAATAGCTAAAATTTCCTTATACATAGATTTTCATTACAGTGAACAGTTAGCGAGATAGAGCGGTTTAAAACATCTATTTACAAGCAAACATCCCCTTATTCGAGCCTTTTAAACCCACCTCTATTAAAAATTAAGGAATCTTACGGAATTTAATTTACACAGTCTCATTACTCTTCAAAAATCCTACAAAACTGTTATTAAAAAAACTTTTTATCCCCAAAAATGAAGGAGCTATGTTTATAAAACTAATTTTTTTTTCGAAAAATTCGAATAGTCCCCTTATAGCATTTTCAATGTACCTATATAATACAGCAGAGCCGGTTCGTATACTGAATGACTAAAAACTATTTGTATGTGAATTTTTATATATTTGTAAATTTGTATTTTTGTGTAAGTAAATGTTTTTGTAATTCTTTAATTCTACTTTTTTTTCTGTATAGATCTATTAAATTGTCTACTTACAAAAATTGCAATGTTATTAAGGGTGGTTTTTAAGGGTTGAATTATTATGATGTTATATTCTAAAGCATAAAACAATCATTATTTAACCAGTCAAAACGAAATTTTACCTATATTAAAGTTTAAAATGTGTTTATATAATTTTTGAATATAAGGGTAGTTTACACCCCTAAAAATAATCAACACCCTTGAGCATGATATAGAATATTAAGTACAGGGTAAGATGATCCTAACCCCAAATTTTTATGTAAATTGATGCAAGCCGAAATTATTCTTTTAGGATAAGTAAACTTTTCATATATAGCTCCAACAAGGGTGGTTTTAAGGGTTGAAATATTGTGATATTATATCTTAAAGCACAAAAAAATCATTATGTAACTAATAAGAAGCAAATGTTGACAGTATTAAAGTTTAAAATGTTATTTTATAATTTTTTACAATTAGTGGTGGTTTTCACCCTTAAAAAACCAAAAGCGTACAACGGCTCAATATAGAAAATAAACTAGAGGGTGAAATGAGCCTAATCCCAAATTTTTGTACAAATCGATGCTGAACGAAAAAATTGCGAGGTTTTGCCATTTTTCCAGCTTCATTTCCTCGATTAACAGGGACGTTTAGTGTTCTGCTAATATATTACCCTCCACACTATTATTTTGTTGCGATTATTAGGTAATTTTTGAAAAGGAATTTTTAGCAAAAATTACCTTTTTGAAAAGTCTCACAACAATCTAACCTTCGATACCTTTGGAGATGTTTCATTTGAGGGGATTATTTTGGTTTATTTATTATGGAGCCTTATCTTTTCAGTTATATCTGGTCCCAAGGGTCGTCATCTTCTGGAGTTTCGAGGGTGGTCGGTACTATATTGATGCAAATGAATTACTCATAGGTTTTTGGAGTTACTGAACACGAGTACCCAATCAGAACAGAGACCAGAATACCTGGTGCCTAAGGCACGTCATCTTATGGAGTTTCGAGTGTTTTGGGTACTAAATTAATGCAAACGGATTACTAGGTTTTTGGAGTTGCTGAACGTGAATACGCCATCAGATCCGACCCACAAAGCACCTGGTGCCTAAGACAGGTCAACTTTTGGAGTTTTGAAAGTTTTCGGTGTTAAATTGATGCATATGGATTACTCATTGGTTTTTGGGGTTTTTTTCACAAAAATGCGCCATCAGAACAGACACCGGGGCACCTGGTGCCTAAGGCACGTCATCTTCTGGAGCTTCGAGAGTTTTCGGTACTAAATTGATTCACACCTCAAAAAACATACGTTCATATCAGCATAGGTCGTTTCATAGCTACCTCAAAAAACCCTCCAGTAATTCATTTGCATCAATTAAATGCCGAAAACCATCGAAACTCCAGAAGATGACGTCCCTTGTAGTTGACCTGGGCACCAAGTGCACCATGGTCTGTTTCGATGGCATATTCGTATTTAGCAACCTCAAAAATCCCCCGAATAATCTATTTGCATCAATTTAATGCCAAAAACTCTCGAAACTTCAGAAGACGACGTGCCCTAGTAGTGACCCTGGGTACCAGGTATTCCGAAAGTTAATTTTGATGGCAAATTCGTGTTTAGCGATCCCAAAAACCCATGAGTAATACGTTTGCATCCATTTAATGACGAAAACCGAAAATCCTCGAAACTCTAGAAGATGACGTCCCTTGCAGTGACCTTGGGCACAAGGTGACACGGAGATCAGTTCTGATGTCATATTCGTGTTCAGTAACACCAAAAAACTCCCGAACAGCAAAATTTGGTTCTTAGTATACTGATTTTGACATGTTTATTAGGGTGGAGCGAAAAAAGTCAAGTTGATGGTCCAGTATCGCTATAGTGCGGAAAAGTTGCGATTGGTAATTACAAGAAAAACAAAACAAAAATTATTCAAATCGGACTTTATCTTCCGATCCCGCAAGGGGCCTAAAGATTATGAAAAATTTTACCTTTTTTTCGGAAATTTTTAGTTATTCTTCGTTTACATTTTATTTATCGCTATAGTAAAATTTATTTAGAGTTTGTATGGTTGAGTAATAAAAACAATAGTTTTACGCACTTAACGAATATCTTCCGATCCCGCAAGATCAATCAAAACCTATAAAAATTTGAAATTGTTGATGATTTTGATAAATTAAAAAACATTAAGTTATCTCATTTTTCTGTCACATTGTGAAGCTCTTCGCTCGTTTAGATAGTGTATATTAATATTTAAACGACTCAGAACTCACAACAAGAAGGTGATTGAACTTTTTACTCCACCCACACCCTTCTCTCCATACAACCAATGAGTGTATGTTTTTTACATTATTTATTTATTTTCAACGGGCTGCTGCCCAATATGATTACAATATTTACATAGTACATTTCTTTTTCATTTGTTTGTGTCCAGCTTTTAAACGTCAACTTTGAATTTTGATTTGGTGGTAAAATCTGGCAGCATGGACCTTGATTTAAGTGTTGTCTTGATGAATCCATCTCTTGATTGGGTCCCGCATACATTCATTATTAGACGATACTTCTTTGACCAACTCTACGTACCGCTAGACAGCTTGCGTATGACAGGGATAGTTTTGTACATTCCAGTCTGACGTGTCGCCTGATATGACGTGAGGAACTTATATTTTCATTTGAAACGCTTTGAAGAACTGGTGGAGAAGATAGTTTTGCAACATTCCAATCTAATATTTCAGTGTAGTCCAGTGCTTCAAAGTTTAAAGTAGGAGGGAAGAAATTTCTAATACGTTCGCCATTGGCTTTAGTCTATCCGGCTTTTAACACTCTCCTTAGCCCTAGCTCTCTAATGTGTTTCCTTTCTCCCTAGTACTTGATATTTTGAAGCACGGGACTAACTGAAATAATAGACTGAAATATAATGTTGCAAAACTATTGCAGAATGTTGCAAAACTATCTTCTCCACCACTTCTTCGAAGTGTCAAATTAAGATATAAGTTGTTGCATTACATCGGTCGACATACCAGACTGGAATGTACAAAACTATCCCTGACATACGCAATCTGATGAGAAGTGCCTAAAGTTGGTCGAGGAAGCATCGTCTAATGCAGGTCAGTCGATCGATGGCAAGAAAAAATTATCTACCTACCCACCTATTCCCGTCCTAAATATTACGAAAATTCCTAGTCGGTAGATCGCAGAGAATTAGAAAGGCAGACAGTAGATCTCGAGTCCGATTAAGTTGGTCACCCCTGGTTTAATGTATGTGGGCCCCAATCAAGAGATGGATTCATAAGGGCAACACTTTAATCAAGGTCCATGCTGCCAGGTTCTACCACCAAATCACAATACAAATTTGACGTTTAAAAGCTGGATACAAACTTAAAAAAAAATTTTACTATGTAAATAATGTAAAAATCACACTTATTGGTTGGTTGGAGAGAAGGGTGTGTGTGGAGCTAGAAGTGCAACCACCTCCTCGTTGTGAGTTCTGGGTTGTTTAAGTATTGTCATACATATTATACATTTAAGTATTGTCATATTACATTTAAGTATTGTCATATAAACAAGCCAAAAACTTCACAATGTAGGAGAAAAATGAGATAACTAAATGTTTTTTATTCATCAAAATCATCGAAAATTTCAAATTTTTATAGATTTTAATTGACCTTGCGGGATCGGAAGATATTCGTTAGATGCGTAAAACTGTTGTTTTTATTACTCAACCATGCAAACTGTAAATAAATTCTACTATAGCGATAAATAAAACGTACATGGAGGATAAATAAAAATTTCCGAGAAAAAGGTAAAATTTCATTTTTTTTCATAATTTTTAGGTCACTTGCGGGATCGGAAGGTAAAGTCCTATTTTAATAATTTTTGTTTTCGTTTTCTTGTAATTACCAATCGCAACTTTTCCGCACTATAGCGATACGGGATTATCAACTTGACTTTTTTCGCACCACCCTAATGTTTATGCACTTTTGGCTGCAATTTATGCACTTTAAGGTTCAGTGACCCCAAAAATTTACCGAATAGAAAAAATTGGTTCTTAATATACTGAGTTTGACATGTTTATGCACTTTTGGCTGCATTTTATGCACTATAAAGTGCAACTATTCATTTCCACCCATTTTTGAATAGTAGACTTTTTTCTTGACGTCATCCTGAACATAATTTAAAAAACTGTAAGTCTGTAGGTGTTGTATTTAAAAATCGGTTTATTCTGGTGTTTGTAGTGCTAAATGATCCAGTCTACATCTTTTAAGAAACAATATAGGCGAGCAGCAGACACCCCTAAAATAGCCAGGTATTGACCAAGGAGAGGTCGAATGGCCAATTTTAGTCATACTTAGAGCTCGGGAAATATGCACTTAAAAAACCTTAAAATATGCATGCAAATATGCACAAAAAACAGTTGAAATATGCACTTAAATATGCTTTTATGCATTTAATGCATATAAATAAACAACACTGTAATCCTTGTTTTGAAGGTATTTAATTATTTATTTGATGCCAATGTCGAGGCATTTAAGCTAAATAAAAAAATATTTATTTTATGCTAAAGTCATAAAACATATTTATTGAAATTTCTATAACCTACATCATTATATTCATTTATTCTTTATATTTATCAGCATTCTTTATTACTTATTATTACAATTATTATTAAAACTGTACAGTATTAAACGTTTTTCTAAATTTTCTACAGAAAAGCAGCCGTAGGTATATCTGATTTTAATTGTTTAAGCATACAGGGAAAAACTTCTTTCTACTTCGCATGAAGTTAAAGAAGCAAACTTAAAATATTGTTTAATTGAGGGTTCTGCCTATAAAATTAAATTATCTTCACATTTCCCCATTAATAATTTGTTTTTAATTATTTTGTGATATTCCTCATTTTTCTTTAACGCCATGCAGAATTTTTGATACACTTTGTTGATTTCACCAAGGTGTTTAATTATTTCATTTAATGAATTGATAATTTCAATACTTTGGTCTAAAGAAATGTTTCGCTTTTCTAATTTACTAATTGGCTAAGCAATATTTACAAAGTTGGTTTGGATATGTGTCAAATTATTTTTTAATAACGATTTTTTTTAAAGATCCACATATTTTTCACAGCACCTGAGTTACGTCTACATCGAAATTACAAATAAATAACGTCTTCATTTTCCCCAAAATATCGGTTATGAAATTTACAGAATTTAACCGTGTTCTCCATCTAGTTATGACAGGTTCAGGTGGTAAAGGCACATTAGGTAAACGATCTTTATACACCTATACTCGCAGAAGGGCTTTTAAAAATATGTTTTTATATTTGATACAAGGGTATTGACCACTGTAAATTCCATTGTTACAGGTTGTAGCCTCCTGCTACTCTATTTGTAGCAGAAGCGTGCTCTAGACAAGTAACAAATTTGAAAAAATCACGTAACAATAACAGAATGTTTTCACTAACAAAATGTGACGGTATTCGTGTCCATTATGCGTCGCCTTATAAATTGTAAAAAGGAGATATTAAGGATATTACCAGAAAGTGGTTCCACGAGAATTTTCAGATTTATTGTTTAGTTCTGAGACTTCTCATTTCTCTTTAAAATGCATCTATGCAAAAAAATTCAAAAAAGTCTAAAAATATGCAATTTTATTAAATGCATATGCACTTACAAAAGTTATCCAAAATATGCAAATATGCACTTAATATGCATTTTGCATATTTCCCGAGAGCTAGCATACTGTATGATTTTGATGGTGGTAAAACGGAAACCGCGTCGCGAACTCCGCGCCGTGTGAGCGCCGCGCGTTCGTGGCGCAGTTAATGTTCGTTAAAATTTTTCATTTTGACGAACCTTCCGCGATTCAGAGGAAAATTACGAACATTTAGTAATTGTAGATAATAGATAATCATGTCTCTGTCCTCTACTTATCCTACTACATTTTATTTTGGTATTGTTCTGAAACTATTTTCTTGTGTCATCTTATGCAATTTACTATTTTATGTGGAATAAGCCACAATTAGAGTTTGAATCAAGTTTATTCGACGTTCCAAATAAACAGTAAAAATATCTCTAATAAAATATTTCAAACGTTTCGTGTTGCTTTTGAGAGTAAACTAAATGTAAGACCAAATGTTTACCTTGTCGGGATCGTATCATGAGGTTTTTTTCCTCGTTATTTACAATGGGATCACTAACAGAAGATTTCACTGTAATCATTTATGATTTTTCTGATATTCCCTGATTTTCTTTCTTCTGAGTTTCGGATATTCTTAAGTTAAAGTTGATTTCATGTAATCGAATGAACTATTATCTTCCAATAAAGTCAACCCTTTCGCGTTTCTACTTTCCTTATATAAAATCGTAAAAATTACGGCGCCGTAAGAGAAATAAACCTGACGAGGCATTGGTTGACTAAATATTTCATTTGCAATTGGTTAGTCAACCAATGCCTCGTCAGGTTTACTGCTCTTACGGCGCCGTAAATTATCGCCCGTGCGGCCTTTCGCTAAGCGATTGTTTTCAACAGTCCTGAACATTTCAGGGACTACCTTTTTCGCTTTCCAGTGACATAATTATAATATATCTACTTGTTTCCACTACGTCGCTTCACCAGAAACGAAGTTAGAAAACTATAGGTTCTTCCAAGTTGTGCGTTACTTTTTCGCTATCTGGTGAGAGAATTATAATATATCTGCTTGTTTCAACTCCGTTGCTTCACCAGAAACGAAGTTAGAAAACTATAGGCTCTTAAAAGTTGTGCGTTACTTTTTCGCTTTCCAGTGACACAATTATAATACATCTGTTTGTTCCAATTTCGTTGCTTCACCAGAAACGAAGTTAGAAATCTATAGGTTATTTCAAGTTGTGCGTTACCCTTTTCGCTTTCCGGTGACACAATTATAATATATCTGCTTGTTCCAACTCCGTTGCTTCACCAGAAACGAAGTTAGAAAACTATTAGGTCTGGATCCCGCGTATCAATAAAAGTTGATTAATAGCAAGCTGAAAATTTGTTAATAATTTAAGGGTGTCTAGTCGGATAAACTTTGATATATGAGATCACTGGAACAGGGGCAGTTTTAATTGTGGAACAGTTTATAAATTTGGAACGGTCACACCACGAAAACGGCATATTTATTTTATCCGACAGAACAGACTTAAACTCTCCGAACAGAGATTAAACTTTCATACAAAAATCAGACTGCTATTTATCACCTGTCATAATTCCTGTCATTTGACATATTCTACATGTTCCACTCATTAAAACGCCCATTTCGTGATAAATAGCAGTCTGATTTTTGCATGAGAGTTTAATCTCTGTTTGAAGAGTTTAAGTCTGTTCTGTCGGACAAAATACATATGCCGTTTTCGTGGTCTGACAGTTCCAAATTTTTAACCTGTTCCACAATTAAAACTTCCCCTCTTCCAGTGTTCCCATATATCAAAGTTTGTCCGACTAGACACCCTTAAGCTATTAACAAATTTTCAGCTTGCTATTAATCAACTTTTTTTTTCATACGTGGGATCCAGACCTATCCTATATAGGTTCTTTCAAGTTGTTCGTTACCTTTTTCGCTATCCGGTGACACAATTATAATATATCTGCTTGTTAAAACTCCGTTGCTTTACCAAAAACGAAGTTAGAAAACTATAGGCCCTTCCAAGTTGTGCGTTACCTTTTTCGCTTTCCAGTGACACAATATACATGCAGACCAATGTAGAAAAGATCATTTCATAGTTGTCTTCTTACCGGCAGAAATACAAAATAAGATTTACTATTTTATTTGGGCATAAGCCACAATTCGAATTTGAAATCAAATTTACTCGACGTTTCGACTTTCACTTCGGAAATCGTTATCAATATCAAAAAACATTCATAAATTAAAAATTTAACTCTGTTTCTGGTGAAGCAACGCAGTTGGAACAAGCAGATATATTATAATTGTGTCACTGGAAAGCGAAAAAGGTAGGGCACAACTTGAAAAAACCTATAGATTTCTAACTTCGTTTCTGGTGAAGCAACGCAGTTGGAACAAGCAGATATATTATAATTGTGACCGGAAAGCGAAAAAGGTAACGCACAGCTTGGAAGAGCCTACAGTTTTCTAACTTCGTGTCTGGTAAATTTTTACTTATTTTTATTTATATTTTCTCTGTTGGTCACTTGACGAAAAAAACTAATATACAGAAAATTGTAGAAAATTTAATTTTCTACATTTTATGTTGAATTATATTTTCTGTATGGTTGGTAGTTTACGAGATTTAGTGAGAAACCCTGTAAAGGGTATTCGACCTGTAAAGTTGTATGAACACAACCGCAGATTTAGTCAACATCGTGAAGGGCAGTAAGCTGCAGTAGTTGGGACATATAATGAGAAATCAAGGCAGATACGAGCTACTCCAATGCATTTTACACGGTAAAATTAAAAGAAAACGGGCCCCACGACGAAGAAGAATATCCTGGCTTGCTACACAACCATTCCGTATTGGAACCGTGCAAGTTGGGAAAAGCGACACCTACTCGAAACATTGATCGTACTTTTAATTATATTGGCCAATCATATTAGCCCTGGTTACTGGACAATTGTCAAGGCCGCCATAGCCCAAAAAAATTATAAGAAGAAAAAGTAATATTAAGGTTATGTTATTAAAAGTTAAACAATTTGATGTAGTAAATAAAATTAATTATTAAAATTAAAATGCACTACTACAAGCAAATACAATTAATTAAATTTACTTTTATATAATAATTGCATATTATATTATCAATATTGTGGAGCAACATATAATGTTTCTTCTTTATTGACAGTAGATATGAAATATACGTCAATTACACAATTTAAATTGACAATGAATTATTTAAGAAAGTTGCAAGATTTCTCCGCTATTCACGCACGATCGTTTCTCGCATCCCCTCCAAGTACTTGCACACGGCGAATAGCAACGAACAAAGTCATCATAGCTAAAATGATCGCCGACGTTTGGAACAGACAGGCACCCTAAAAAGAAAAAGTAAAGTTGTAAATAAATAGTCGTATAAAAATCGAACTGATAGTTGTATTGTTAAAATAGTATATTTTTTATAAACGTTTAAAAAATAATACAAATAGATCATACATATTTTATCTTCAAAACGTTTTCTATCCAGTGGGATCCTGTTTCGGACCATCGAAAGTGAAACATCTTGAGAGTAGTTGAAATTAGCCACTTTTTTATGGTGAAACCTGTAGATTATAATATGATAATTGTATTCGAAAAATAAAATTTGTGATAGCACAAGGTCGATATTAAAGGTTTAACTTTAAGCGAACACACATAGTCTAGGCGCCAGAGGGGTCACCGTGTCCTTTTCAATTCTGATGGACAAACTCAACGGTTTCTTATGGATTTTTGGCTACTGATTACGAATTTCGAGGGTGGATTTCGATCCGAGTGGTCAAACAATTGTTATAAACAATTGAATTGTTTATAAATTGTTTATAAGACTCTGGCTCATAAACTAAAAGAGACAAAAAAAATGTTTCAAATAAAATTTGTTCCTTACTTAAAAACGAAGGAAAAAACGTTTATTAATCTTAAATCCAACAATTATAACTCAAGATATTATAAAATTAGTGCACAATGCAAATTGAAAATATCAAAATAAGTATTTTTCGAAGCTCTATCAATCGTAACTTGGATTCTACGCACAAAAATGAGACTTAGAAGATCTCATTTTAAAGATTAATTAATAGGCTTCCAAACAAAGTTTGTTAAATTACTTTATCTTCATTTGTTTTAAAGTTATACCCGTTTAAAGATATAATTTTACCTATCAATCGTAACTTGGATTCTACGCACAAAAATGAGACTTAGAAGATCTCATTTTAAAGATTAATTAATAGGCTTCCAAACAAAGTTTCGGCAGAAGCATCGGCAGAAGACGAATTTCATGGCTGAAGAACCTGAGAGAATGGTTTGGATGCAGCTCAAAACAACTATTTAGAGCTACTGCCTCAAAAATTAAAATAGCTATGATGATTGCCAACCTCCGTAGCGGAGATGGCACCTGAAGAAGAAGAAACAAAGTTTGTTAAATTACTTTATCTTCATTTGTTTTAAAGTTATACCCGTTTGAAGGTATAATTTTCTTAAAAAAATTGTACATTAATTTGTTTATAAGGTTTTCAAGCAAAGCATCAGGCAACACTCCTTATGGAAAAGTGGTCCCGGTCAAATTTGATGAAAGTTTGGTCAATGATACTTCTTGATGTGTAGATTAGAAAAGTCTATGGTACCTGGGTCTGAGTAACTACTATTTTCGAGTTACAGCCTTCTGAAGTTATTGGATTCGGGTGCTCGGTTTACGTTAAGTGCACTAATTTACGGTCAAGTGAACGAAAATATTTATTATTAGAAGAAGAGAAACTCATGTTCTTCATACATACTTGCGTGTTGTATATGAATTTGTGGTCAAAAATAGTTGGATCGTATTTTAGTCTTCAGAAAACCTCCGAAAAGTCTTCAGAAAACTAAAGAAGTGCGGTATAAAATGTGCTGCTAGATCGATATAAGCATTATCATGTTTTCATTTATTGCTTCTCAGTTATGCAACACCAGCAAAACTGCAGTTCGGCTTTATCTTTAGAAAACTACTGAACAGTGGCGGCTCTAGGGGGGATAGGGATAATTCCACCGGTAACATGTTCCAGAATTAATGAAATAACTTTATTTAACGAAAAAAAAACGAGATGGAGCCATCAAAACACATTTATAACCAAAGAGCGGATAGTGTGACGAAAAGACGTAAGCCCAGAGCACGGGCGCCCACATAAAAATTTTTAGGGGGGTGGCAAACGTCAAGGTGTTGCACATTATATTTTGTATACTTTGAATAACCATATATAATTCAAAGCACCCAAAAAGCCAGGGGGTCACGGCCCCCCTGCCCATGGGTATGGGCGCGCATGGCGCAGAGTACGATTTAAGGACCTGGGCCTCGATTTTTGACCCTTCGCTTCGCTATCGAACGTATGCGCTTCGTATCTGTTTAGTATATGAAGCGAATACGTTCGATAACGAAGCGAAGGATCAAAAATCGAGGCCCAGAGAAGATGAGTTACGGGTGTTAAGAGTACGAAATTAGAAAACAAAGGCGGAGGATAGAATGGAATGGAAGCTGATTCTCGAACAGACCGAGGTCCACCAGGGGTTCTACAGCCAATGATGATGAGCTTTTTAATACAAAATATTATGGAGAATAATTTTGTAGGGTTATTTTTATAACAAATATAATATTAATACTTAGGTATAATCATATAGAAGAAATGGTCAGTGGAGAAGACTTCATAATCATGACTATGCTAACTTTCCTATTTTCGACTTAGACTACCTAAAAGACCTTACGAATGGGATATATCAAATTAAACTGGCACCATCTTACATACAAGATAAAATAATAAGAAAAAATGACGAACAGTTTCAAATTGATGAGAATATGGATGAACCGGGATTCATAAGAGTTCGAATATTTTCTAGGTTTCGGCAAGCTACAAAACACCAAGTATACAAAAATCATTTCCTATACGGTTGATGAAGATAATGATGAAGATGAGCCTGTAGAAGAACCGATTAACGGGTACTACTGTACCTGTCAATCTGGTGCGAGAACTGTAGGTACTTGTGCTCATATCACCAGTGTGTTATTGTTTTTAGGCTTTGCATGACATCAACCCAATGTTAAGTATCCTGATAGGTCGTTAGTTAACACGACGTATGATGCATCTAACCGAAATCAGCAAAATGTTAACATACGAATAGTCGAAGATGATTTAAACCCGATTTTTCCATAGACAATTGTAATTAATATTTAGCATTTACAAACTACCATTTACTTTGTTTTTTTTTGTATTTAAATCAAGTCCATGTTCTCTATCTGTCTTATATCTGATATGCGGCACAAGTTTCATGTCAACTAATGTATTTGTTTATGTTTCAACAATTTTTTCTTTAATTATTCTGGAACATGTTACGAGGGAATTACCCCCTCCCCCTAGATCCGCCACTGTTCAGTAGTTTTCTAAAGATAAGGCGGAACTGTAGTTTTGCTGGTATTCCATAACTGAGAAGCATTCATGAAAACATGATAATGCTTATATCGATCCAGCAGCACCTTTTATACCGCACTTCTTTAGTTTTCTGAAGACTTTTCGGAGGTTTTCTAAAGACTAAAATACGATCCAACTATTTTTGACCACGAATTCATATACAAAACGCAAGTATGTATGAAGAACATGAGCTTCTCTTCTAATAATAAATATTTTCGTTCACTTGACCGTAAATTAGTGCACTTAACGTAAACCGAGCACTCGAATCCAATAACTTCAGAAGGCTGTAACTCGAGAATAGTAGTTATTCAGACTTAGGTACCCTGGACTTTTTTAATCTACACATCAAGAAGTACCATTGACCAAACTTTCATCAAATTTGACCGGGACCACTTTTCCATAAGGAGTGTTGCCTGGTCCTTTGAGCTATAGACATTTATACTTTAATTAACAATAATGAGACAAGAAATCAAAAGGAACATTTGGAGCTTACGAAAATGTTCTTCACTTTATTTTTGGCCACGATATCGATATTTTAATAGCGCAAGCTCTGAGGCGCAAGATCGGCTCACAGCGTAAAGTTGTTCTGAAGCTATTTCCTTGTGGCATTAATTATTCTAAATGGGAAATAAGCCACAATTTAACTAAAAAATGACTTTATTAACGTTTCCACGTCCAAATCAGACGTCGTTGTCAAAATACAAAATATTAATAAACTAAACAAAAATGTTGTTGCTTAGAAAAACATTATTTGCTAATATTAGCAAATTATTGCTAATAATTTAATTTAATCTGACCTAAAAGACTTTAAAATAATACTGCCAATATTTATGAGTTGCGTTCCTGGGACGACTTTACTAAAAGATAGTTCATTAAATCTTTAATGAAAAATTTGAGTTAGGGTTGGTTTCATGTAATTGAATGAACTATCTTTCAGTAATGTCGTCCCAGGAACGCCACTTATAAATGTTCGCAATATCATTTTAAGTCCCAGTGGCGTCACAGGAACGCCACTTATAAATGTTAAATATCATTTTAAGCTACTTTAAAATGTATATGTCTGAATTCAGTCAGATTAAATTAAATTATTAGAAGAATTTTTTAATAAGCATCAACATTTTTGTTTAATTTATTAATATATTTTATTTTGACACGGCATCCGATTTGGACGTCGAAACGTTAAATTGTGGCTTATTTTTCATTTAGAATAATTAATGCCGCAACTAAATAGCTTTAGAACAACTTTACGCTGTGAGTCGATCTTGTGCCTCAGAGCTTGCGCTATTAAAGTATCGATATCTTGGCCAAAAATAAAGTTACAAACATTTTCGTAATCTCGAAATGTTTCTTTTGAGTTCTTCCATCATTATTGTTAATTAAAGTATAAATGTTTATGGCACAAATTTGCTTGAAACCATTATAAACAAATTAATGTACAATTTTTTAAAGAAAATTAAAATTTCAAACGGGTATTACTTTAAAACAAATGAAGATAAAGTAATTTAATAACCTTTTTTTGGAAGCTTATTAACAGACGACCTTTAAAATGGGACCTTCTAAGGCTCACTTGCATGCGTAAAAGTCGAGTTACAATCAATAAAGCTTCGAAAAATACTTATTTTGCAATTTTCAATTTGCATTGTGCACTAGTTTTACAATATCTTGAGTTCTAACTGTTGGAACGTTTTTACTTCGTTTTTTATTAAGGAACAAATTTTGTTTTGAAACATTTTTTTTTATCTCTTTTAGTTTATGAGCCAGATCCTTATAAACAATTCATAAACAATTAAATTGTTTACAACAATTTTTTGACCACTCGGATCGAAATCCACCCTCGAAATTCGTAATCAACAGCCAAAAATCCATAAGAAACCGTTGAGTCTGTCCATCAGAATTGAAAAGGACACGGTGACCTCTATTTGGCGCCTAGACTAACATGTCCCTGCTCGAAAAACGGCAGTTCGTCCGACGATTGATAGCAGCCAACTGTTGAGTGGACCCTCAACCAGAGACATGTTAACCATAGACCAGGCTAGTTATATGCCACTCAATTCATCGGGGTGTAACGCCAATATCAAGTACGGTGGTCTAGCTATCTTTGTCTGTCGTGCGAGTGTGAGCGTATATACTAAGAGGTGGGAGTAACGGAACGATACAGACACAGAGGCATCTGCCATCATATGCTAGAGAGAGAAAGCTAAGTGCCAATAGAGAGAGATAGATAGACCACCGACCCGAACTGCTCCGCGTTACGCTATTTTTCGGACCTTGCCTAATCTATGTGTATAATATCTTTGCCTTCAACACACAGAACGCTTTGAACTGTTTCCTGGGAAGCTTTTGGTGTGGTTAAAATATATTTTTAACTCTAGTTAACTTAGAAATTTTACTATTTATGTATTTATTAATATTGCAGATATTACTGGATTGAAGAGCAAATGAGAGTTAGAGCTGTAAACGCTGAATTTCCGTACGGTTATGAATATTTAGGCAACAGTGGGCGTTTGGTTATCACTCCATTGACTGATCGGTGTTATCTTACCCTAACGGGAGCTCTGCATCTTAAATTCGGTGGTGCCCCAGCAGGACCGGCAGGTAAAGAATACGCATTAAAATACAATCATCTTTATCATCATCATCACCCAACCAATTTACGTCCACTGCTGGAAATAGATCTTCCCAGATTGTTTCCACACTTCACGGTTTTGTGCTAATTGTTGACAGTTTTTACTATACATTTATTGTTTTATAATGTGCTTGTGTAACATTAAATATATAATTGTGTCCGCCATCATCATCATCATCATTGGCATCACAGCTCGTTATGAGTCAAAGCATTCTTCAGCACAATCCTTTATTCATCCATTGAATTGATAGGCATGCTCTAACTGCAATAGATATTAAATTCTCCTCTAAATTGTCTTGATATCAAAGTCTCAGTCTTTCTTTGGCTGGTTGTTTCATCAGTCTTCAGCTAAAAACTTTTCTGACGGTTGCACCTTCTTCTCGCATGATTACATCTCCTCTCCATTTAAGACGTGCCACCTTAAATAATTGTATAACGTCAGGTTCCCCGAAACTTTTATAAAACTCAAGGTTAAAACATCTACACCACGAAATTTTGCTCTTCTATTCCCCCATATCTTTTTCTTAAGATTTTTCGCTCGAAATATTTAAGATGTTCCTAGTCTTTCTCTGTGAGTGACGAAGTTTCTGCTCCATATGTTATCGTTATCACTCGTCTTGTTAGCGTTTTATATACGGTAGCTTTAAATTTTCTGGGTAGTTTTGAGGCCACCTCCTTCTCAAGCCATATTAAGACTTCTTCTTATTCTTCTTTTTGTATAGATAAGACTGTCTGTTTTTTCAATGTGCCTCCAGTAAGTTTTTCTAAGTAGTACGTGCTAGAGTAAGTTTTTAGTTCTTACTTTTCTTATTATTTCATCCATAGTCTGTTTGAACAATAAAGGAGTTAAGGAATCCCTCTCTCTTATCCCATTGCCAGCTTCAATTGGGTCAGTTAGTTCTTCTTCTACTTTTACTTTTATTGTGTTGTTCTAGTAGTAGCCCAGTCGGGATAGCATTTGACATTGCATTACGAGCTGCCCAAATTTTATTTTTCTAATCTTTAGTGGGGGGTCAATAGTAGTATAAATTTAACATCTCGACTGAATTTGACCATTGCGTTAGCCGCCATCTTGATTTTAAACGAGAACCGTTTTTGTTCAATATCTCCGCCATTTTCAACTTCTCGACAAAAAATGTACAAACTGAAATTGTTGAAAATGCGTTTTTCTATATTTTTATTTATTATAATTTTTTCATGCGGTCGATATCTTCCGAGTTATGGGTAAAAATAGTGAGTGAAAGCATAATTATTGATTAATTGAATTATCTCGTTTAATATTAGTTTTACAACAAATTTAAATCTACACAAAAATTAAGAGAATTAAATTTTGTACTATTTTGATCTCTTTCATTTTTTTTGATAAAATCAATATTTAAGGTAGTACGTATGCGGTAAAGGCGCGAGCGTAAGACCTGATTGATTTTATAGCAATTGTTTTTGTTCAATATATCCGCCATTTTCATTTTTTCGTCAAAAAGTGTAAGAACTGAAATTGTTGCAATTACGATTTACTATAATTTTTCGACAGAACCAGTGGCGGGTCAACGAGGGGGAACGGGAAAATTCCCACAACGGTCAAAAATTAAAAAAAAATTGTTGACATATTAAAATATGTTAGCTGACATGAAACTTAATTATCGACAGACAAATTCAACAAATCAAACCCGCTAGTTAAGCTAGAACTTAATGCGTATAAGTTATTATTTATGTCTTTTATGTACTTAGTTTGGTTGGTGTTTCATTGGAAGTTTCAAAAATTGTATAAAATATAATTCTCTTTATGTTTGTTTATGTCGCAAAGTTAATAAAAAATGAGACAATTCAATAATTATGCTTCCTCCCGCTTCCACTATTTCCCCCTTAACTCTGAGAATATTAACCGCATAAAAAAGTTGTGAAAAAGACATTGTACGATATTTCGTCTCCAATAATTTTAGTTCAAATCATTTTTGTCTGAAAGTTAGAAATGGCGGAGATATTAAGCAACAACGGTTCTCCATTAAAATCAATATAACGGCTAATGCAACGGCGAAATTCAGTCGAGATTTTAAATTTACACTACTATTGATCTCCCCTAAAGGATATAATTATAAAATTTGGAGCAGTCAGAAACAATATTCAATTTAGTAATTATGCTCCCCCCACCACTTTTTACTATTTTCCCACTTAACTCGGAAAATATCAACCGCATGAAAAAAAATTGTTAAAAATAAATTGTACAAAATCATATTTGGGATAATTTTAGTTGAAAATGGCGTAGATATTGAACAAAAACAATTGCTACAAAATCAATCGGGTCTTACGCTCGCACCATTATTGCATACGTACTATTTTAAATATTAACTTTAGCAAAAAAATGAAGAATATTAAAATTATGTAGAATTGAATTCTCTTTATTTTTGTATGGGAACATTTTTGTCCTAAAGCTAACAATAAACGAGATAATTCAATAATTAAGCTCTAACTGTCACTATTTTCCGCCATAACTCGAAAAATATCGACGGCACGAAAAAATTTTTACAATAGAAATGATAGAAAATCATATTTTCAACAATTTTGGTTGTTATACTTTTTATAATAAAATATTTGTAATGGAAAATAAGCCACAATTTTACCAAAAAAATTATTTTATTAACGTTTCGGAGCCCAAATCGGGGTTCGTTGTATTTTGACAACGAAACCCGATTTGGGCTTCGAAACGTTAATACAATGATTTTTTTGGTAAAATTGTGGCTTATTTCCCATTAAAAATAGTTTATTATAAAAATACCACAAGGAAATAGCTTCATAACAACGTTATACTTTTTGTCGTAAAATTGAAAATGGCGAAGATATTGTGCAAAAACGGTTCTCGTTTAAAATCAAGATGGCGTCTAACGCAACAGCAATTCAGTATAGATTTTAAATTTACACTACTATTAACCCCCCTAAAGATTAGAAAACTAAAATCTGGGGCAGCTCCTAATGCAAGGTTAGGCCTGTTATTCGTCTAACCCGACTGGACTATAGTTGATTTCGATCGTTTTAATGCTAGAGGTACCTCTCTTGAGTATAACAAATGGATTGTGTCCTTTAATTTTACAATGTCTTAACACTTTCTTATGATCCACGAAACATAAATATGTCAGTTTGCTGTATTATAATGATTTCTCTTGATCTTGACTCATTATAAATATAGCGTCGGTGCACGATTTTCCCGAACTAAAACCTTGTTGTTCTTCTGCTAATGTTATAATTTAATTCAGTTTGTTATCACTTTGGTTGTTAATTTTAATATTGTGTTTATAATTGCATCAATTTCTCTGTAATACTCCGGGATCAATTTATCTCCTTTTCTGAATAGAGGTATAAGAATGCTTGATCTCCATTCTTGTGGTATTCGTTTTTGTTCTATTATTTTTGGTATTAGTGTTAATAACTGTTTATTAAGATCTTGTCTACAAAGAATTTAAAAATTGTAAAAGTGAGTCAAATAGGGGTGTAAAATAGATTACATAGGCATATAAAAAAGGTAGACATGAAACCTTTACAGATACTGAGAAATACATCTTATATATTTACATTTCACAAAATTATTTTCTTGTTCCAGTAAATATGTTAAAAATAATATACTCGTAGGTACTGGTAAAACAGAAACAACAAAAGATCTGGCCAAAGCATTTGCTAGACAGTGCGTAGTCTTCAATTGCTCCGATCAACTGGACTTCATGGCAATGGGCAAATTTTTTAAAGGATTGGCAAGTTCAGGAGCTTGGGCATGTTTTGATGAGTTTAACAGGATTGATATAGAAGTACTTTCTGTGGTAAGTTGTTTACAAATTTTCGATGATAATTTATTCATAAATCTTAAGCCTGTCACTCACTACACTGCGGTGTCGTTCGACAAAATTATCGATAATATCAATTCTGCAGTATAGTCCAGAGAAATAAGATTTTTCTCGTGACACATCCCCCTCCAGGCCGAAACCAAATTTTTTGAGTAGTATGGACGCCTATAATAATAACCTATATGTTTACTGCAGCCGATTTTGATGATATACATAGTTATAAACAAATGAAGATCAAAAAACGGTAAATTTTCGCTTTTCTCGTGTATAAACAAAAAGTTAAGCATTTTAAACAAATTTGAGAGTAAGAAACTCATAAATCGTCTAAAAAATTTCAATATGGCGTTCGCTGAATATATCTATCCTTAATGGTTGCTTAGGAAATTGCAAAAAAAATCATAAATTTTGAGTTTTTATAAATATTCATAACTTATGTAAAGAAGCTTCTTATTACAGAAATTGATGGGACTTGTGGTGCTTAAATTATATTTTAAATTTCAAAGCAATTGGTCAAATAGTTTAAAAGTTATTTAATTTGTTTATCCCAAATTCATTTTTTTTGCAACACTATAAGACAGAAAATTATGACGTTACAATAAGACTTCTGACAGTTTATGGAAGAGAAAAATTTATACTATTGACTTAATTAAAAAAAATGACAAAAAGTAATTTTAAACAGTGTAAAATTATTTTGCAAAAACACGTCGATTTTTTGCTTACTTATAAACAATTAGAATAACTTTTTAACCGTTACCCGTAGAAAAATTGTTTTTTCAGATTTGGAAAGACTAAATTTTTATACACATTTAGAAAGAAAAACAATTGTCCTAGGACAATTAGGAGCGAAGTTAGCCCCCCCTTTTTTTTAATTCACATGTTTTTGCATAATAATTTTGCAGTATTTAGAATCATTTTTTGTCATTTTTTTATTTAAATTAATAGTATAAATCTTCTTCTTTCATAAACTATCCAAAGTATTAGTGTAACTTTACCATTTTCTGACTTACAGCGTTGCAAAAAAATTAATTTGGGGAAAAAAAATTAAATAACTTTTAAACTATTTGACCAATTGCTTTGAAATTTAAAAGGTAATTTAAGAACCACAATTCTCAGCAATTCGTGTAGTAAGAACGTTCTTCGTTAATTTTTACATAACTTATGAATATTTAAAAAAAAACTCAAAATTTATTATTTATTTTGCAATTTTCTAAGCAACCAGTAAGGATGGATATAATCAGCCAACGCCATATTGAAGTTTTTTATACGATATATGAGTTTCTCACTCTCAAATTGGTTTAAAATACTTAACTTTTTGGTTATAGACGAAAAAAGCGAAAATTTACGGTTTTTTTATCTTCATTTGTTTATAACAATGTATATCATCAAAATCGGCTGCAGGAAGCATATAGGTTATTATTATAGATGTCCATAATACTCAAAAAATTTGGTTTCGGCTTAGAGGGGAATATGTCACCAACAGGATATTTTTTTTCCTTATTTCTCTGAACTAAAACCAGTTTCTCTGTGAAAAAATTTGTAAATATTTTGTTGGGTGCACGGTCACATACGATCAAAATTTTTGCCAATTAGTCATAATGCCAATAATATGATTATGAAAACTCGCGTGTACATAATTTTACCTTTAACCCATAAAAGCATACACAATAAAAACACAGAATTCATATCTTATTATTAGCCCAGTCGGGATAGCATTTGACCTTGCATTACGAGCGGCCCCAAATTTTTTTTTTCTAATCTTTAGGGGGTGGTCATTAGTAGTATAAATTTAAAGTCTCGACTAAATTTGACCGTTGCGTTAGCCGCCATTTTGATTTTAAACGAGAACGGTTTTTGGTCAATATCTCCGCCATTTTCAACTTTTCGACAAAAAGTGTAGAAACTGAAATTGTTTAAAATGCGGTTTTTCTACAATTTAGTTTATTACAATTTTTTTCGTGCGGTCGATATTTCCCGAGTTATGAGGAAAATAGCGACAGAGCATAATTATTGATTTATTGAATTATCTCGTTTATTATTAGTTTTACAACAAATTTGAGTCAAGAAATCCGATAGCACACACACCCACAACAAATTTGAACCTGTACAAAAATGAAGAGAATTAAATTTTCTACAATTTTGATCTCCTTCATTTTTTTGATAAATTCAATATTTAAGGTAGTACGTATGCGGAAAGGCGCGAGCGAAAGACCTTATTTTCAACTTTTCGACAAAAAGTGTAAGGACTGAAATTGTTGCAATTAAGATTTACTACAAATTTCGAGAGAACCAGTGGTGGGTCTATGAGGAGGGGAATGGGGAAATTCCATCCAACAGGGTCCAAAATTTAAAAAAATTGTTGAAATATTAAAATATGTTAGCTGACATGAAACTAATTATCGACAGACAAATTCAACCAATAAAACCTAGTTTAACTATAAATTTAACGCTAGTTAAGAAAATTAAGTGAACTTAATGCATTCAAGTTATTATTTATGTCTTTTATGTACTTAGTTTGGTTGGTGTTTCATTGGAAGTTTCAAAAATTGTATAAAATATTTTTTATTTTTTAAATACTCTACTTAAATACTCTTTATTTTTGTTTATGTACAATTATGTCGTAAAGTTAATAATAAATTAGACAATTCAATAATTATGCTTTCCTACCGCTTCCACTATTTTCCCCCTTAACTCGGAGAATATTGATCGCATAAAAAATTGTGGAAAAAAATTGTAGGAAATTGCGTTTCCAACAATTTTAGTTCTTACCGTTTTTGTCGAAAAGTTCAAAATGGCGGAGATATTAAGCAACAACGGTTCTCCTTTAAAATCAATATGGCGGCTAATGCAACCGCGGAATTCAGTCTAGATTTTAAATTTACACTACTATTGATCTCCCCTAAAGGATACAATTATAAAATTTGGGTCAGCTCGGAAACAAGATTCAATTCAGTAATTATGCTCCCCCCACCACTTTTTTCTATTTTCCCACTTAATGCACTTAACTCGGAAAATATTAACCGCATGAAAAAAATTGTTAACAATAAATTGTAGTAAATCATATTTAAAACAATTTTAGTTGAAAATGGCGTTGATATTGAACAAAAACCATTACTACAAAATCAATCTGGTCTTACGTTCGCGCCATTATCGCATACGTACTACCTTAAATATTAACTTTAGCAAAAAAATGAAAGAGATTAAAATTGTGTAGAATTTAATTCTCTCTATTTTTGTATGAAATCATTTTTGTGGTCAAACTAATAATAAACGAGATAATTGAATAAATATGCTCTAACTATCACTATTTTCCGCCATAACTCGGAAAATATCGACGGCACGATAAAACTGTAACAATAGAAATGATAGAAAATCACATTTTCAACAATTTTAGTTGTTACACTTTTTGTGGAAAAGTTGAAAATGGCGGAGATATTGAGCAAAAACGGTTCTCGTTTAAAATCAAGATGGCGGTTAACGCAATGGCGGAATTTAGTCGAGATTTTAAATTTACACTAATATTAATCCCCCCCCCCATAAAGACTAGAAAAATAAAATTTGGGGCAGCTCCTAATGCAAGGTAGGCCTGTTATTCCTCTAACCCGACTGGACTATATTATGTCGTATTGTATATTATGTAGGTACTAACAAAGAAAATTCATCAAAACCAAAATAACCGAAACAAGTTTGTATTCCGGGAAAAATATATAAGTAAAAATGATTATAAGTTGTCAAAGGAAACAACTATCAAATACGATATATGACAAAGATTCAAAGTAAAAAATTTTAAAAATGAAAACATTCCTTAGAACATAATAACCATGGGAAAACTAGATATTGATACGATTGATATACTGAGTGACCTAATTCCAACCACACAACGAAATATTGGTAATGGTAGATTCTTTTTAGAAATATGTAAAATTATTTCGTTGTCGAAATACAAATGGGGTAGAAATCATCCAAAAAATCGATCAATATATATAAGAAGTTGAGAAACCAAAGAATATAATATGTTTAATAATATTATTAGACAGCTACTTATTTCAGAAATGACCGTTTCAAAGGAGAATTGGCAGAAAATTTGTCTCAAATTCAAATGAAACTCAAAATTTTTCCGATGCCATGTCAAATATTTAAAATTGTGTATTGTCACCATATTTTATTCGACCCAGTGCGTTGGATGACAAAGATAGCAAATGTTCAATTTGGAAAATATCAGCACAGACATGGTGTCCATTTTTTTCGAATCCTGAAAAAACTGATAAATATTAAAAAAAAATTTAAACGCAGAATGAAAGACTAAACTATTATCAAGGTCCGAAAGACCCTTAGAATAAATAAAAAGTATGTTTTGAATGAGATATTTGAAATTAAAAATCACACTACATGTTCTCTTAGATTTTCACCCCTGTTACTTATTAAAATAAACATTATAGAAGTTTTCGGGGACTTTCTGCCCTCGGTAAGAACGTAATCTTTTATTCTGCGTTTAAGTTTTTTAAAAATACTTATTAGTTTTTTCAGGATTCGGAAAAAATTAATCTCCCATTTAAATAGCATTGGAGCCGAAACTATGTACCGATACCCTTACAGTGCGGCCGATATGTGAAACAATTGCACATTTAATGACACAAGCATATAATTTGGACCACATAATATACTACACATACAGTGAGCACGTAAATGTTGGAATAAATTCATTTTCTCGAGAATGGACAATTTTGGAAAAAAATCCCGAAACATGTCAATTTTTATTTTTAAATTACGACTTTTTGACGTATATATCATACTAGTGACGTCATCCATGTGGGCGTGATGACGTCATCGATGATTTTTTAAATGGGAATATGGGTCGTGTGCTAGCTCATTTGAAAGGTAATTTAATTCTCTATTTAGTAATATAAACATTTACATAATTATTTATACAGGGTGTCCAAGAAAACATTTTTTTAATTTAATTTATTGACATAAAAAGTAGAATGCATGTAATTTATTTAATCCAAAATATATTTTACTGCTCTCAGAAAACAAAAAAAAATGTTTATTTGAAAAATATTCATTGCTTTTCGCTTAAATTAAATGTTCAAACTGTCAAGAGGATGGCGGCTTTGATATTGAATTTAAGCAAAAAACAATATTTATTTGTCAAATAAACATTATTTCCTGTTTTCTGATAGCAGTAAAATGTATTGTGAGTTAAATAAATTACACACATTCTTCTTTTTATACCAATAGATTTAATTAAAAAATAGTTTTTTTGACACTCTGTATAAATAAATATGTTAATGTTTATATTACTGAATAGAGAATTAAATTACCTTTCAAATGAGCTATCGCACGACCCCTATCATCATTTAAAAAATTTTAAGATGACGTCATCACGCCCAGATGGGTGAAGTCACTAGTATGATACATATTCCAAAAAGTCGCAATTTAAAAATAAAAATTTACCTGTTTTGGGTTTATTTTTCAAAATCATCCATTCTCGAGAAAATGAATTTATTCCAATCTTTACGTGCTCACTGTATAAAGGTTCAAATTTAGATATGAGGCCATCTCAGATTTTACCTTTTACAAAAATGGCGGGCATTCAAAATGGCGACTATAAATATGTGTTTAATAGTACCATAACGCTTGAACGAAAAGTCCGATTTCAACCAAATTTGGTATCTAGGTTCTTTTTTTGATTTACAACATGGATATGGTGAACCAGAAGAATCGGCTTACCAAAAGTTGTGGTTTTTACTGGTTGTTTTTGTAAAAATATGTTTTTCTTTTTCAATTTTTTCCCTCTGTATATATTAATTTTTCAAAAAGGTAATACCGCAGTTGAAAAGAGCGTAAAAATATTATGTAGAAAATACTTTGAACATTTTAGTTATGTTAATTTTTCTTCTTCTTTAGGTGCCGTGTCTGTATTCAGACGTTGGGCGTCATCATGTTTACAATTTCCTGAAACCTCTCTATCGGCTGCTTCGCCAAATAATTATTCTACTGTGCAGCCACACCATTGTTTAATATTACGCAGCCATGAAAGTTTCTTTCGACCAATCCATCTCTTTCCCTCCACTTTTCCTTGTGGCAGATGGCGAAGGCGAAGCAGATGGTATTTAGGTCCTCTAATTATATGGCCGAAGTATTCTGTTTTTCTCCTCTTTATGATGCTTATGAGCAGACGTTCCGAATTCATCATTTGAAGAACATCTTCATTGGAAGTGTGCGAAACCCACGATATCTTTAGGATTCGTCGATAGCACCACAATTCGAATGCTTCTATTTTGTTTAGCATTGTGGTTTTTAACGTCCATGTCTCACAACCATACAATAGGATAGACCACACATAACATTTCAGCACCTTCTTTCGAATATTCATCGACAGGTTTCTATTACATAAAACTGGTTTCCAGGTCATAAAAGCCTTCCGTGATATTTCGATCCTAGTTATTATCTCTTCATCAGAGTCACAATTTACATTAAACCAGCTGCCAAGGTACTTGAAATGATTTACCCGTTCTAACTCCTCTCCATCAAGAGAAAGCTGACCTTGATCTATATTAATCTTTCCAACTGCCATCCACTCTGTTTTTGAAATGTTGATTTTAAGGCCTCTCCGATAGCTTGCTTCACTGACTAGATTTAGTAGTGTCTGAAGATCTTGTAAATTTTCAGCAAGAATGGCTGTATCGTCAGCGTATCTAATATTGTTGGTTACTTCTCCGCCTAGCCTTACTCCCTCTTGTCTGTCATCCAAAGCCTCCCTAAAGATTTCTTCAGAGTACAGATTAAAAACAGTGGGTGATAAAACACAACCTTGTCGTACTCCACGTTTTATCGGCAGTTTTTCAGTACGACTGTCTCCAATTTGGATAGAGGCTACTTGATTGTAATATAAGTATTTCAGCAGTCTTATATCGTAGTGGTCAAGTCCTGCTGCCTGCAGGCAATGGAAAAGTGTATCATGTTGTACTCGGTCGAATGCCTTCTCGAAGTCGATGAAACAAACATAAACGTTCTTTCGGAATTCACAACTTATTTGTAATAGAACGCGCATACAAAATAGTGCTTCTCTAGTTCCTAGACCATTTCTAAATCCAAATTGCTTATTACCCATTCTGCTTTCGCACAGAAGGAATACTCGGTTTTGTATAATACGTAAAAGTATCTTAAGTGTGTGACTCATCAAACTGATTAGTCTAAAATCGCTGCATTTGGTGGGCCTGGTTTTCTTTCGTAATGTTATAAACAGTGGCTCCAACCAATCATCTGGTATTTTTCCTTCGTTGTAAATTTTGTTAAAGAAAGTGGTCAAGTAGGTAATGTTTTCCTCATCCAAAAGTTTAAGTAGCTCAACAGGGATTTGATCGGGTCCAGGTGCTTTATTGTTTTTGGCTTGTTGTATTGCTTTTATGACTTCTGACTTCAGTATACTGGGACCTCTGTCTAATTGGTTGTCACACGTAGTATTTGGACCATTTTCTCGAAAAGCATCGTCAAAAATGTCACTGATGTGTCTCTCCCATTCTTTGCACTGTTGTTCGTGATCACAAATTTTTCCGTCTGCGGTTTTAAGTACGTGAGCATTTTTCTGTTTTCTAATTCCGGAGGTATATTTAAGTTTCTTGTGGAGGTTGAAACTGTCATGCTTTTTTTGGAGGTCTTCTATTTCTTTACATGAATTCTCGAGCCAGGATTCTTTGGCCTGTTTAATTTTTCTTTTTATGAGTTTGTTAATTTCACGGTATTTGATAATATTTCTATTTTTGTATTTTCGTCGAACTTCCATCAAGTCTAGAATTTCTTGGTTTATCCATTCATTTTTTGCCCACATTGTAGGTGTTTTTAAAGATTCCCTTACGTCCTCTAAAATCGAGTTTTGAATATCGTACCAACATTCGTTAATAGTTCTGTTTTCGTTTGGTATATTTGATATTCTGTGCATTTTACTATTTATCTGCTGTGCTATGTGTTCGCGCGTTTGGGTGTTTTTAAGGGGGTCGAGATATATCTTACTAGGTTTAGTTGGCTTTGTTAGTTTCTTTAATTTAATTTGTATTTTCGAGCAGAGTAAATTATGATTTGAGTTTATATCGGCGCCGGGGTAAGTTCTTACATCTTTAATATTGTTCCGAAATCGATGGTTAATTAGGATATAGTCTATTTGATTCCGTACTATTTTACCTTGATGTCCATCTTGAGGGGATTTCCACTTGTAGAGACGCCTTTCTGGAAGTTGAAACCAGGTATTTGTAATGACGAAGTCATTTTCTTGGCAGAATTCTATTAGACGCTCATCTCTTTGATTTCTTTCTCCCAAGCCGAACTTTCCGGTGATGTTTTGTGTCATCTTTTGTCCAACTTTAGCGTTAAAGTCTCCCATAATTATTGTTGTTTCGTGTTTCTTTGTTGTTTTTAGCACTTCTCCTATTTGATGGTAGCATTCTTCCATTTTCTGCTCATCTGCATCTGTAGTGGGAGCATAAACTTGGATGATATTTATATTTACAGGTTTAGCATTCAGCTGTATTAAAATTACTCTGTCTGACATTGGGATGAAGTTAGTCACATATTTACTAATATGCTGTTTCATAATTATTGCTACTCCGTTTCGATGCATATGGTCTTGATTTCCAGAAAAATAAACGGCGTATCCGTGTGGTATGAAATTCCCTGTATTTGGCCATCTTGTTTCACATACCCCCATGATAGTAATGTTTAGTCTGTCCATTTCAGAGAGTAGATTTCTCAGCTTACCGGCTTCATATAAGGTTGTTACATTCCATGTAGCTATGTTAATTATTACCATTTAATAAATGCATAAGTATCTTCACATGTACCTATGTGTGGCAGATTCGTGCAAATATTATAAGAATTATTGTCCATTTAATGGTAGAATCATATAATTTGGACCACATATACTACACATATCAAGGTTCAAACTTAGATATAAGGCCATCTCAGATTTTACCTTTTACAAAAATGGCGGGCATTCAAATTGGCGACTATACATATGTGACTAATTGCACTATAACTTTTAAACGAAAAGTCTGATTTCAACCAAATTTGGTATATAGGTTCTTCTCTTGATGTGTAAGACCAAGGTCTTGAACCGAAAGAATTTATTTACCAGAAGTTGTGTTTTTCCTAATTTGTATGTAAAAACATGTTGTTCTTTTACAGATTCTTTCACCCTGTATATATTAATTTTTCAAAAAGGTAATACCGGCGTTGAAAAGAGCGTAAAAATATTTTTTAGCAAATATTTTGAACTCTTTAGTTATGTTAAATACCAATTAATAAATGCATAACGTATCTTCACATGTACCTATGAACCTATGTGCGGCAGATTCGTGCAAATAATATAAGAATTATTGTGCACTAAATGCTAAAGGCATATAATTTGAACCACATACACTACACATACAAAGATTCAAACTTAGATATGAGGCCATCTCAGATTTTGTCTTTTACAAAAATGGCAGGCATTCAAAATGGATCTGCCGCACATAGCTACATGTGAAGATACGTTATGCATTTATTAAAAGGTAATTAACATAACTAAAAAGTTCAAAATCTTTCCTAAAAAATATTTTTACACTCTTTTCAATGGCGGTATTACCTTTTTGAAAAATTAATATATACAGGGTGGAAGAATTAAAAAAAAAATATTTTTACATAAAAAACAGAACTTCTGGTAAACCGATTCTTCCGGTTCAAAATATAGAACTTACTCATCAAAAAAAGAACCTTGGTGCCAAATTTGGCTGAAATCGGACTTTTCGTTCAGGAGTTATCGTGCTATTAGTCACATAATATGTGCTTTATTATCTAGAGCCGCCGTTTTGAATGCTCGCCATTTTTGTAAAAGGCAAAATCTGAGATGGCCTCATATCTAAATTTAAACTTTTGTATGTGTAGTATATGTGGTCCAAATTATATGCTTCTCCCAATAAATGCACAATAATTCGTATAATATTTGCACGAATCTACCACACATAGGTACATGTGAAGATACGTTATGCATTTATTAAATGGTAATTAACATAACTAAAAAGTTCAAAATATTTCCTAAAACATATTCTTACGCTCTTTTCAATGGTATTACCATTTTGAAAAATTAATATACACAGGGTAGAAAAGTTGAAAATAAATTATTTACATAATATAAAATAGTTTTACATAAGAAACCAGATAAAACATAACTTCTGGCAAACCGATTCTTCCAGTTCAGGACATCGATCTTGTAAATCACAAAAGGAACCTACGTAGCAAATTTGGTTGAGATCAGACTTTTCATTCAAAAGATATCGTGCTATTAGTCACATATGTATAGACGCCCATTTTGAACTACCGCCATTTTTGTAAAAAGCAAAATCTGAGATGGCCTCGTATCTAAATTTGTACCTTCATATGTGCAGTATATGTGGACCAAATTATATGCTTGTATCATTAAATGCGCAATTCTTATAATATTTGCACGAATCTGCCGCACTATTAACGTTGCCGGCTTACGAAATAACGGATTAATTCCTTTCATTTGCACCATACCCGTAGTTTATAAAATTTATCAAAGCAATAAAATATAATAGTGTTTTCATTTCCTTCCTCCCGTCTCTACGAAAATAGTAGCTAAATAAATTCTATTTAATGAAAGGGTTTCCAGTTCACATTTACGTGTGTACCCGAGTATTTTCGTTGATACCAATAAACGTTACTCAATCTGATTGATTGGAAAACGTTTTCTCGAACCATTTTATATAATATGTAGCGGGTCTGAAGCGAATGGTCAAAAATCGAGGTCCTGGTTGGAGAGGTAATAAATATTTTCCACTCAAATCAACTTTATTAAATGGTTTTTAAGGTTCAAAATAGTTTGTTTCAAGACTTTACTGATAAAAGGTTTTTAAGAATTATTATTTTCTTAACAAAGTAAGTAGAATGAGAACACAGAAGATGAAAAGGAAACAATATTGAACATTTATTATATTGGACCACATATTCTATTTCTATATTGCACACTTGAATTGTATAAGTTTTAATTTAATACAGCTTTTTCTTTAAAGGTAATTAAAATAAACGATCGCTATTATAACCACAGTAATTACGATACATAAAAATAACTATGATTTTTCTATAAAACGATACTTGTACCTATCTAATGTATTTTACAGAACTGAAATTGGACTATTCAAGCGGCCTCAGGGATATATTAAATTTATAAACAATTTTTTGGCTTATAAACAAATAGAATATCTCTGAAAATATTAAATTAAATTAAATCATGAAAACGGCATTGGAAAAAAAGAGGACGGACGGTTCTTTTAAAAGAAAAAACCATTAATTGTGATTAGTGGTTCCTGAGATACAACCTGTCAAATTTGACCGACATTTACAGCAAATATATAAACAATAAGATCAAAGTTTTTGAACCATCACCTTTTTATTTTTGTTCTCTTTCTCCACACCAATCTTCATAGAAATAAAATACTCAAAACATATATTATTATAATAAAAATTATCGATATTACGAGTGAAAATTTCTAAATATAGCAAAATTCCAATCAAAAATTAGGTTAAAGAAAATGTCATCTTAAAGTTCAAAATCGGTAACCGTTAAAAAAATGCATTTTCTCGGCTTCCTATGGAGCAATTTTCTTCATTCTTTTTTTGTTCCCCAGTAACACGAGTAGAGCCATCTAACTAGCGCATTATTAAATGTCAAACCTGCTTTTGTTTTGTTATAATGGATTAATTTATTTATAAGAAAAGAAAACTACATATTTTTTCCAGTCGTATACTTTTTTAGATAAACTTACTACAAGTGTACCTTTTAACGTTAAAAACACAAATATTCTCATTTGAAAGCTGTATAATTATTTAAACAATCTTTATTTAAACAAATTAAAAATTTTTGTTATAATTAATAAATTAATTTATTATAACAAAACAAAAGCAAATTTGACATTTAGTAATGCGTTAGTTAGACGGCTCTACTCGAGTTACTTGGGAGCAAAAAAATAATGAAGAAAATTGCTCCATGGGAAGCCGAAAAAATTTTGCATTTTTTTAACGTATACCGATTTTGAACTTTGAGATTACATTTTCTCCAACCTAATTTTTGATTGGAATTTTGCTATTTTTGGCAATTTTCACTCGTAGTATCGATAGTTTTTAATATATTAATGTGTGTGTGTGTTTAGATTTATGACCTTAGTTTGAACCAATTGGCCAGCTCATTTTTTTTTATTTTCATAGACACAATTTCCTAATTTTAACTGATATACATTATATTTTAATAATTACAAACATATATTACATACATTACATTAAAAATACATACTAATATTAAACACTATTACTAAATACTTATACTAAACCACTAACTGATATTAAAATATTTTTTTTTAGCGTTAAAACCTAAACCCGATTCAACCTCGCGGAGGTTTAGGCCTTCTTTGTTATTTTTTTTTGCTTTTTTATTTTTTTTATTTTGTTTTTTTTATTGTTTTTTTAATATTCATTTCTTTTTTTTTTATTATTTTTTTTCTTTTTTTTTTGTTTTTTTTATATATTTTTTTTTAATTTTATTTTTTTTTAAATATCAATTTTCATATTTTTAAATGGTTATAAACAATTTTATACAAATTTATATTTCGTGTACATAAAATGGAATTTAAATTGGTGGGGAGAGTAACTCCTACTGTTTGTAGATTCTTATATAACTGTTGGTTCAGCATCTGGAAGTTTGCGCAATCGAAAATCACATCCTCTAATGTACCCAACTCCCCGCAAGTGCAGATTTGAGAAGTGGCCAACCCTAGTTTATTTTTGTGAACTGGATATAAACCATGTTTGTTCCTTGCTCTATTTAAGGTTTTAATGAAGTGTCGATTTGTAATGTCGTTAAACCACGGTTTTCTATAAATTTTTGGTTGGATATCATGATATCGTATACCTTTAAGAGAGATATCATATTCCAGTTGCCATTGCTCCATTTTTGTTTTTTCTTAAACCATTGTCGTAGATCAGAGTCTGGCATTAACGGTTCTTCTATCGTTTCCCCTGTTGTAGTAGCATCCTTGGCAAGTCTATCCACTATTTCATTTCCGTTAATTCCAAAATGAGCCTTAATCCAAACCAAAGAAATTTGTTTACCTGTATTCGTAAGTAACTGGATTGTTTCTAAAATTTTTTAATTACCCCTGATGAAGTGCTTGATAATTTAGTTTGTACTATTTTGTCTACTGAACTTTTGCTATCTGTTAATATAATAAACTTATTCTTGTGATGGATATCAATATACCTCAAAGCTTGAAGAATTGCGATGAGCTCAGCAGTATAACTAGACATTTGATTTGAAAGTTTAAATTTTTTGGATAGATTTTCATTTGAATGGTAAAAGGCGCATCCAGTAGACTCAGCGAATTTGGATCCATCTGTATAAATACAATCGGACTCCGGCCATCTTTTCAGAATTGTTTGCTCAACAAACGTATTTATGTTAAATTGATTAACATGTGGTTCAATATTAAGATAATAATAAGGAATTTGTAGTTCTAATAGGTTATAATCACAATTATAAAAGGGAAGGATGTAATTTCTGTAAACCTCGCTATTAAATTGGATTAATAGCTGATAACTGCTTATTACTTTGGGATGAATTTTACGCCGCCAGAAGGGACTATCTATTTTTGAATTGAGATTTTGTATTTTCTCAAATCTTTTCTGTGCTAGGAGTTTTGATATAAAAACATCACACAAAAATTGCCGTCTAAGATGCAAAGGAGGCTCTGTTGCTTCTATTTCTAAAATATATGTTGGTGTGCTTTGTATACATCCAAGACAAAGTCGTAAACACTTTTTCCAATATCTCCAATTGAGTTAAATTTGCATTTCCATATAAAATACAACCATAGTCAATCACTGAACGTATTAGTGCTCTATAGAAGATTAGTGATATATTTGGATCGGCTCCCCACTTTGTGTGGCTAAAAGCTCTTAGTACATTTATTGCTTTTTCACATTTTTTTGACTAATGATGAATATGTTCTTTCCAAGAAAGCTTTTGATTTAAAATTATGCCAAGGTATTTAACAGATGTTTTATATGGGAATGTGAAAGGTCCTATATTAATTTGGTTTGGTGGTTGATAACGTCTTCTCGTAAATGAATAATATGTTATGAGGAATTTAAAGATATGAATTGGTGTGATGATAAATTGGTGTGAAGAAAGAGGACAAAAATAAAAAGCTGATGGTTTAAAAATTATGATCCTATTGTTTATATCTTTGCCGTAAATAGCTGTTGTAATTGTAACTTTGACCGGTTGTATCTCAGGAACCACTCATCACAATTAAACGTTTTTTCTTTTATAAGAAGCGTACTGCCGCTTTTTTCCAATACCGTTTTCATGATTTAATTTAATTTAATATTTCTTGAGATATTCTATTTGTTAAAAAGCCAAAAAATTATTTATATATTTAAAATATTCCCGAGGCCGCTTAAATAGTCCTATTTCAATTGTGTAAAGTAGTACATTAGATCGCTCAGTGTCTTTTTATACAAAAATCATAGTTATTCTTATGTATCATAATTATTGCGGTTATTATAGTGACCGTAAAGTTTTAATTAACAATTCAATTGTTGCTAAACTGTTCATTCAATTTCCATCGGCTTCTGGAATTATAATCTATACGAAAAGAGCTTTTATATTATCAAGTTATTTAATTATTGATAAGCAATTACTAATCTAAAATTTTAGTTGAAATTTAAAGATTTTGTTGGAAAAACCCGCATTTTCCGGGGAAAATTTTCGTCGAAGTTAATCGGGAAAAACACGTCTCCATGTAAAATTATTCACAATCAATGTAATATTATAAAATTCTTAAATTCTTTCAACACATTTTAAATTTTCAGGTTGCTCAACAAATAACTACAATTCAAAAAGCTCAGCAAGCCCGTTTGGATGTATTCTTCTTCGAGGGAACCGAAATACCGTTGAAGGAATCTTGCGCCGTTTTCATTACAATGAATCCTGGATATGCTGGACGAACTGAACTTCCAGATAACCTCAAAGCTCTATTTCGACCTGTTTCCATGATGGTGCCTGATTATGCGTTAATTGCTGAGATTTCCTTATTTTCGTTTGGATTTAGGTAAGTTTGTTTATATATTTTAATTTTATTTGTTTATGTATTTTAATTTAGTCGGCAAGTTATTTAAGTTTAGTCGGCAACAGCACTTTTTGTGTGGTAATATATATTATAGTCTTTTTACTACAAAAGCAAGCTTTCGTCAGTCAAAATTTCTGACGTCAGAGCACTGCCAAAGCATTAGAATGTGACTTTTCATCACGGCCATGTTTATGTCATTACTTGTCAAAGATATTTTTTTTTGTTTCTGTTTACTGTACAAATACTAATATCTATAACCCTTTATTCTAAGTAATTATGTCAATCCGTTTTTATTTGCCGAAACATATTAATTAACAACAATATTATCATAGTGTACATTCAATAAAATTCATCATTTAATATTTTATGCACGACCGGGCGGTAAAGTCCATATTCGTGATCAGACACCTCGTAACGCGACAGCTCGTAACCGGACAGTTGGTAACAGACAATTCGTAACAGCGACAGTTCGTAACGGCGACACTTGGTAACGGCGACAGTTCATAACTAGACAAATTCGTAACGGACAATTCGTAACGTCCAAATTGAATTATTCTCTTTATTGAAAACTAACTATTATCACATTATAATTGAAATTATCTTTATCAATTTAACGAGTCAGTACGGGATAAACATGTTTAACACATTTTATATTTCGTGTTTCAGAGAATGTACCTATAGTGCAGTCACTGGAGGTGGATATGAGCTATTACCTCCGATTTCGTTAAACCTCCATAGATTTGCATAAAAATTGGTGAGTGGTTAGAGGCTATCTCAAGGAACAAAGGTGACATGGTGCCAACTGCGCTTTTATCCTGGGGGTGGATGCCACCCCTTCTCGGGAGTCAAAATTATTTTATTGAAAATAACCCCATAATTCGATAGAGGGACAAATTCTAAGCAAAATTTGTTATTGTATAAAGTTAATAAAATAAATCAAAACTTTTTGAGTTATTGAAGGTCAAAGACTGTAATTTTTCTTGAGAAAAATGCATATTTTTAACAGATTTTTCATCAATAACTCAAAAATTATAAGTTTTTGAAAAAAAGTTAATATTACCAAAATTGAAGCTAATAAAAAATTAAATAAATCCTTTACTAGAAAAACCTTTTAGTGTTAATTAAAAGTCAGTTATAGGTAATTGAATATATATTTTTTTCGGCGAGTAAAAAAATCTAAGTATTCAAGCTGAAATAACGGGAAAATGATGCATTTTATAACATAAACTTATTTAACATTTGTCAAAGTACTTAATAGGCCTTGGGCCCGCATATACAATTATTATTTATGACCACACCGTTGAAACTTTTTGTACTTGTTATTTGGGTGGAGTCGGACAAATTTTGAGCTTGGCGCATTATGGTAGTGGGGCGTTTGTCTGTCAAGCGGTGACGAAGTTGTCAACTTTATGCAAGAAAAAAATTTATTACCACATTGGTCATTCTATTTTAATCAATGGATTTTATCATATAAACAACGAAAACAATTTTGTCGGACAAAAATATTGGGGCATACGACGCGTCGGACACGCTAAATATGTCAAATTTATGAAAATAATAAATTTATTACCACATGGATAATTTTAACGGTATCTACCATAAAGCATTTTTACAATAATGTGGTAACCTTGTCGGACAATTTTCACGGGGCATATGCGCAGTCGGACGCGCCGAAGATGTCAATTTCCTGAAATTTTTTTATTTACAACCATTTTTCCGACAACATTAGTAGGTTATAAGTAATTATATTCTTAATCAAAAAATCAAAGTGTCGGACAAAAATATTGGGGCAACTCGACAGTCGGACAAAAAATGTAATTTTTATTAGTAAACTATACTTTCCAATTATGCTGGGTTCGTGCATCCCTTATTTTACAACCATATTTCCGACAAAAGCAGTAGGTTACAAGTAATTATATTCTTAAACAAAAAATGTAATTGTCTGACAAAAATGTTGGGGCAAACGAACACAAAACTTAATTCTTTTAGGCTATCGACGAGGAGGTATTATCAAAAAAAAAATTTTAAAACAGAGTTTCTCGGTTACTTTTGAATCGATTTAGCTGAAAATTGGTACACACACTAAGTAAAGCATTTAAAAGGGTATGACGTAGGTCGGAACCCAAAATTTTCTTAAAAAATTTTCCGACAAGAGGGAAAATTTTAGAAAAATTGTGATCTGATAATGTGTGTATATACTCCTTGAACAACGACAAACATCGTTCTGTATTTTTTTCTCGACTTAAAAAAAAATTTTCAGCACATGTATCAGGTTATAAGTAGTTATATTCCAAATCAAAAAATCTAAGTGCCCGACATAAATAGTGGGGCACATCCAAAGTCGGACAAAAAATTTAATTTTTATTAATAAACTATACTTTTAAACTATTCTGGGTTCGTGCATCCCTTATCTTTACAACCATTTTTCCGACAAAAGTAGTAGGATACAAGTAATTATACTCTTAAACAAAAAATCTAATTGTCTGACAAAAATGTTGGGGCAAACGAACAGGAAACTTAATTCTTTTAGGCTATGGACGAGGAGGTATTATCCAAAAATACTTTAAAACAGTTTTTCTCGGTTATTTTTGAATCGATTTAGCTGAAAATTGGTACACACACTAAGTAAAACATTTAAAAGGGTATGACGTAGAGCTGTACCCAAAGTTTTCCCAAAAAAATTTCGGACAAGAGGGAAAATTTTAGAAAAATTGTGATCTGATATTTGCGTACATACTCCTTGAACAACGACAAACATCGCTCTGTAGTTTTTTTTCTCGAAATAAAAAAAAATTTCCGACACAAGTATCAGGTTATAAGTAGTTATATTCCAAATCAAAAAATCTAAGTGTCCGACAAAAATATTGGGGCAAATCCAAAGTCGGACAAAAAATTTAATTTTTATTGATAAACTATACTTTTAAATTATGCTGGGTTCGTGTACCCCTTATCTTTACAACCATTTTTCCGACAAAGGTAGTAAGTTACAAGTAATTAGACTCTTAAACAAAAAATGTAATTGTTTGACAAAAATCTTGGGGCAAACGAACAGAAAACTTAATTTTTTAGGCTATCGACGAGAAAGTAATATCAAAAAATTTTAAAAGAGTTTTCTCGGTTATTTTTGAATCGATTTAGCTCAAAATTGGTACACACACTAAGTAAAACATTTAAAAGGGTATGACGTAGAGCTGTACCCAAAATTTTCTTAAAAAATTTTCTGACAAGAGGGAAAATTTTAGAAAAATTGTGATCTGATATTTGCTTACATACTCCTTGAACAACGACAAACATCGTTCTGTAGTTTTTTTTCCAATTAAAAAAAATTTCCGACACAAGTATCAGGTTATAAGTAGTTATATTCTAAATCAAAAAATCTAAGTGTCCGACAAAAATATTGGGTCAAATACAAAGTCGGACAAAAAATTTAATTTTTATTAATAAACTGTCTTTTAAAAAATACTGGGTTCGTGCAACCCTTACCTTTAAAACCATTTTTCCGACAACATTAGTAGGTTATAAGTAATTATATTCTTAATCAAAAAATCAAAGTGCCGGACAAAAATATTGGGGCAACTCGACGGTCGGACAAAAAATGTAATTTTTATTAGTAAACTATACTTTCAAATTATGCTGGGTTCGTGCATCCCTTATCTTTACAACCATTTTTCCGACAAAAGTAGTAGGTTACAAGTAATTATATTCTTAAACAAAAAATGTAATTGTCTGACAAAAATGTTGGGGCAAACTAACAGAAAACTTAATTCTTTTAGGCTATCGACGAGGAGGTATTATCAAAAAAAAATTTTAAAACAGTGTTTCTCGGTTACTTTTGAATCGATTTAGCTGAAAATTGGTACACACACTAAGTAAAGCATTTAAAAGGGTATGACGTGGGTCGGAACCCAAAATTTTCTAAAAAAATTTTCCGACAAGAGGGAAAATTTTAGAAAAATTGTGATCTGAAAATTTGTGTACATACTTCTTGAACAACGACAAACATCGTTCTGTATTTTTTTCTCGTATTAAAAAAAAATTTCAGCACATGTATCAGGTTATAAGTAGTTATATTCCAAATCAAAAAATCTAAGTGCCCGACATAAATAGTGGGGCACATCCAAAGTCGGACAAAAAATTTAATTTTTATTAATAAACTATACTTTTAAATAATGCTGGGTTCGTGTACCCCTTATCTTTACAACCATTTTTCCGACAAAGGTAGTAAGTTACAAGTAATTATATTCTTAAACAAAAAATGTAATTGTTTGACAAAAATCTTGGGGCAAACGAACAGAAAACTTAATTCTTTTAGGCTATCGACGAGAAAGTAATATCAACAAATTTTAAAAGAGTTTTCCCGGTTATTTTTGAATCGATTTAGCTCAAAATTGGTACACACACTAAGTAAAACATTTAAAAGGGTATGACGTAGAGATGTACCCAAAATTTCTTAAAAAACTTTCCGACAAGAGGGAAAATTTTAGAGAAATTGTGATCTGATATTTGCTTACATACTCCTTGAACAACGACAAACATCGTTCTGTATTTTTTTTTCCAATTAAAAAAATTTCCGACACAAGTATAAGGTTATAAGTAGTTATATTGTAAATCAAAAAATCTAAGTGTCCGACAAAAATATTGGGTCAAATCCAAAGTCGGACAAAAAATTTAATTTTTAATTATAAACTGTCTTTTAAAAAATACTGGGTTCGTGCAACCCTTACCTTTAAAACCATTTTTCCGACAACATTAGTAGGTTAAAAGTAATTATATTCTTAATCAAAAAATCAAAGTGTCGGACAAAAATATTGGGGCAACTCGACAGTCGGACAAAAAATTTAATTTTTATTAGTAAACTATACTTTCAAATTATGCTGGGTTCGTGCATCCCTTATCTTTACAACCATTTTCCGACAAAAGTAGTAGGTTACAAGTAATTATATTCTTAAACAAAAAATGTAATTGTCTGACAAAAATGTTGGGGCAAACGAACAGGAAACTTAATTCTTTTAGGCTATGGACGAGGAGGTATTATCCAAAAATATTTTAAAACAGTTTTTCTCGGTTATTTTTGAATCGACTTAGCTGAAAATTGGTACACACACTAAGTAAAACATTTAAAAGGGTATGGCGTAGAGCTGTACCCAAAATTTTCCGAAAAAAATTTCGGACAAGAGTTAAAATTTTAGAAAAATTGTGATCTGATAATGTGTGTATATACTCCTTGAACAACGACAAACATCGTTCTGTATTTTTTTCTCGAATTAAAAAAAAATTTTCAGCACATGTATCCGGTTATAAGTGGTTATATTCCAAATCAAAAAATCTAAGTGCCCGACATAAATAGTGGGGCACATCCAAAGTCGGACAAAAAATTTAATTTTTATTAATAAACTATACATACTTTTAAACTATTCTGGGTTCGTGCATCCCTTATCTTTACAACCATTTTTCCGACAAAAGTAGTAGGATACAAGTAATTATACTCTTAAACAAAAAATGTAATTGCCTGACAAAAATGTTGGGGCAAACGAACAGGAAACTTAATTCTTTTAGGCTATGGACGAGGAGGTATTATCCAAAAATATTTTAAAACAGTTTTTCTCGGTTATTTTTGAATCCATTTAGCTGAAAATTGGTACACACACTAAGTAAGACATTTAAAAGGGTATGACGTAGAGCTGTACCCAAAGTTTTCCCAAAACAATTTCGGACAAGAGGGAAAATTTTAGAAAAATTGTGATCTGATATTTGCGTACATACTCCTTGATTGAACAACGACAAATATCGCTCTGTAATTTTTTTTCTCGAAATAAAAAAAAATTTCCGACACAAGTATCAGGTTATAAGTAGTTATATTCCAAATCAAAAAATCTAAGTGTCCGACAAAAATATTGGGGCAAATCCAAAGTCGGACAAAAAATTTAATTTTTATTGATAAACTATACTTTTAAATTATGCTGGGTTCGTGTACCCCTTATCTTTACAACCATTTTTCCGACAAAGGTAGTAAGTTACAAGTAATTATATTCTTAAACAAAAAATGTAATTGTTTGACAAAAATCTTGGGACAAACGAACAGAAAACTTAATTCTTTTAGGCTATCGACGAGAAAGTAATATCAAAAAATTTTAAAAGAGTTTTCCCGGTTATTTTTGAATCGATTTAGCTCAAAATTGTTACACACACTAAGTGAAACATTTAAAAGGGTATGACGTAGAGATGTACCCAAAATTTTCTTAAAAAACTTTCCGACAAGAGGGAAAATTTTAGAGAAATTGTGATCTGATATTTGCTTACATACTCCTTGAACAACGAAAAACATCGTTCTGTATTTTTTTTTCCAATTAAAAAAATTTCCGACACAAGTATAAGGTTATAAGTAGTTATATTGTAAATCAAAAAATCTAAGTGTCCGACAAAAATATTGGGTCAAATCCAAAGTCGGACAAAAAATTTAATTTTTATTAATAAACTGTCTTTTAAAAAATACTGGGTTCGTGCAACCCTTACCTTTAAAACCATTTTTCCGACAACATTAGTAGGTTATAAGTAATTATATTCTTAATCAAAAAATCAAAGTGTCGGACAAAAATATTGGGGCAACTCGACAGTCGGACAAAAAATTTAATTTTTATTAGTAAACTATACTTTCAAATTATGCTGGGTTCGTGCATCCCTTATCTTTACAACCATTTTTCCGACAAAAGTAGTAGGTTACAAGTAATTATATTCTTAAACAAAAAATGTAATTGTCTGACAAAAATGTTGGGGCAAACGAACAGGAAACTTAATTCTTTTAGGCTATGGACGAGGAGGTATTATCAAAAAAAAAATTTAAAACAGTGTTTCTCGGTTACTTTTGAATCGATTTAGCTGAAAATTGGTACACACACTAAGTAAAGCATTTAAAAGGGTATGACGTGGGTCGGAACCCAAAATTTTCTAAAAAAATTTTCCGACAAGAGGGAAAATTTTAGAAAAATTGTGATCTGATAATTTGTGTACATACTCCTTGAACAACGACAAACATAGTTCTGTATTTTTTTCTCGTATTAAAAAAAATTTCAGCACATGTATCAGGTCATAAGTAGTTATATTCCAAATCAAAAAATCTAAGTGCCCGACATAAATAGTGGGGCACATCCAAAGTCGGACAAAAAATTTAATTTTTATTAATAAACTATACTTTTAAATTATTCTGGGTTCGTGCATCCCTTATCTTTACAACCATTTTTCCGATAAAAGTAGTAGGATACAAGTAATTATACTCTTAAACAAAAAATGTAGTTGTCTGACAAAAATGTTGGGGCAAACGAACAGGAAACTTAATTCTTTTGGGCTATGGACGAGGAGGTATTATCCAAAAATATTTTAAAACAGTTTTTCTCGGTTATTTTTGAATCCATTTAGCTGAAAATTGGTACACACACTAAGTAAAACATTTAAAAGGGTATGACGTAGAGCTGTACCCAAAATTTTCACAAAACAATTTCGGACAAGAGGGAAAATTTTAGAAAAATTGTGATCTGATATTTGCGTACATACTCCTTGAACAACGACAAACATCGCTCTATAGTTTTTTTTCTCGAAATAAAAAAAATTTCCGACACAAGTATCAGGTTATAAGTAGTTATATTAAAAATCAAAAAATCTAAGTGTCCGACAAAAATATTGGGGCAAATCCAAAGTCGGACAAAAAATTTAATTTTTATTAATAAACTATACTTTTAAATTATTCTGGGTTCGTGCATCCCTTATCTTTACAACCATTTTTCCGACAAAAGTAGTAGGATACAAGTAATTATACTCTTAAACAAAAAATGTAATTGTCTGACAAAAATGTTGGGGCAAACGAACAGGAAACGTAATTCTTTTAGGCTATGGACGAGGAGGTATTATCCAAAAATATTTTAAAACAGTTTTTCTCGGTTATTTTTGAATCGATTTAGCTGAAAATTGGTACACACACTAAGTAAAACATTTAAAAGGGTATGACGTAGAGCTGTACCCAAAGTTTTCCCAAAAAAATTTCGGACAAGAGGGAAAATTTTAGAAAAATTGTGATATGATATTTGCGTACATACTCTTTGAACAACGACAAACATGGTTCTGTAGTTTTTTTTTCTCGAAATAAAAAAAATTTCCGACACAAGTATCAGGTTATAAGTAGTTATATTACAAATAAAAAAATCTAAGTGTCCGACAAAAATATTGGGGCAAATCCAAATTCGTACAAAAAATTTAATTTTTATTGATAAACTATACTTTTAAACTATGCTGGGTTCGTGTATCCCTTATCTTTACCACCATTTTTCCGACAAAAGTAGTAAGTTACAAGTAATTATACTCTTAAACAAAAAATGTAATTGTCTGACAAAAATCTTGGGGCAAACGAACAGAAAACTTAATTCTTTTAGGCTATCGACGAGAAGGTATTATCAAAAAAATTTTTAAAACAGTTTTCTTGGTTATTTTGAATCGATTTAGCTCAAAATTGGTACACACACTAAGTAAAACATTTAAAATGGTAGACGCAGAGCTGTACTCAAAATTTTTCCAAAAAAATTTCCGACAAGAGGGAAAATTTTAGAAAAATTGTGATCTGATATTTGCGTACATACTCCTTGAACAACGACAAACATAGTTCTTTAGTTTTTTTTCTCGAAATAAAAAAAATTTCCGACACAAATCGGGTTATAAGTAGTTATATTCCAAATCAAAAAATCTAAGTGTCGGACAAAAATATTGGGGCAAATCCAAAGTCGGACAAAAAATTTAATGTTTATTAATAAACTATACTTTTAAATTATGCTGGGTTCGTGCATCCCTTATATTTACAACCATTGTTCCGACAAAGTAGTAAGTTACAACTAATTATATTCTTAACCAAAACATGTAACTGTCTGACAAAAATGTTGGGGCAAACGAACAGAAAACTTCATTATTTTAGGCTATCGACGAGGAGGTATTATCAAAAAAAATTTTAAAACAGTTTTTCTCGTTTATTTTTAGATCGATTTAGCTGAAAATTGTTACACACATTAAGTAAAAAATTTAAAAGGGTATGACTTGGAGAATGGAGAAGAATACACAATGATGAACTCCAGACAATATACGGAGATGAAAACATAGTACGCTACATTAAATCAAACAGAATACGATGGGCGGGTCACGTACTAAGATCAAGTGACGAAAGACTTCTAAACGCCACATTCTGGGAAATGCCCGATGGAAAAAGGTCAGTTGGTCGCCCAAGAAAGAGATGGAAGGACGCAGTAGCCAGCGATCTACGCAAAATGGGAGTACAGCAATAGGAAATAGCTGCTCAGGACCGACAACAATGGAGGGAAATAGTAAACGCGGCCAAGACTCACATAGAGTTGTAGAGCCAAATGATGATGATGATGATGATGACTTAGAGTTGTACCCAAAATTAATTTTGGGTATTAACTACAGTTACATTATTAACTACATTTTTTAACTACAGTTAAGAATTTAATATTCACCATTGGCGCACATACGGGTAATATGAGCCGAAGAATACGTAATTTAATATGAAGTCAAAAATGTATAAAAATTAATTTTTTTTTAAATTGTACCAAAACGCCCCATTATTTTTGTCCGACAAGTGATCCAATATGCATTACACATGTAAAAAAACAGTACAAAATAAAAATAACATCTGTGGTAATAAATAAAAAATTTTCAGGAAATTGACATTTTCAGCGCGTCCGACTGCGCATATGCCCCGTGAAAATTGTCCGACAAGGTTACCACATTATTGTAAAAAGGTTTTATGGTAGATTTCGTTAAAATTAGCTATGTGGTAATAAATTTATTATTTTCATAAATTTTAAGTTATTTTTCGGGTGTAACATCAATGATATTATGCTAAAAATGATGGTGTATCGCATATTTAAAATGCGTTTATCTCGAAAACGGTTGAGTTTAGGAAGATGAAAGAAGTATACCTTTTTTAAGTAAAACTAATAGGAAAATAAAAATTTTAATGTCAAAATTATACAGAGTGAGGGATAAAAAAATTGAACGTAATAAATGAGTGCTGAAAGGCATATGTGGCGCCCTCTGGGCAATGCATAATTTTTGGTAAGGAATATAGATTTCTCGACACAAGAAACCCCCAGATATAAAATTTCATGTTGTTATCTCATACCTATCAGGAAATATTCAATAATAAATAAAAAAAAAGTTTAACTTTGACACCCTGTATCTCGGCTATTATAAACTTTGTACTAAGGTAAGTTAGCTTAAATCGGCCTATTTTAACCTCAGGGACCTGAGGTTAAGCTATGGCCCATTCTTTACAAACACCCTGTATGCATAAAAATTACTTTTTATTTTAATTGTACCAAAACGCCCCATTATTTTTGTCCGACAAGTGATCCAATATGCATTACACATGTAAAAGAACAGTACAAAATAAAAATGACATCTGTGGTAATAAATAAAAAATTTTCAGGAAATTGACATCTTCGGCGCGTCCGACTGCGCATATGCCCCGTGAAAATTGTCCGACAAGGTTACCACATTATTGTAAAAAGGTTTTATGATAGATACCGTTAAAATTATCGATGTGGTAATAAATTTATTATTTTCATAAATTTGACATATTTAGCGTGTCCGACGCGTCATATGCCCCAATATTTTTGTCCGACAAAATTGTTTTCGTTGTTTATATGACAAAATCCATTGATTAAAATAGAATGACCAATGTGGTAATAAATTTTTTTCTTGCATAAAATTGACAACTTCGTCACCGCTTGACAGATAAACGCCCCACTACCATAATGCGCCAAGCTCAAAATTTGTCCGACTCCACCCAAATAACAAGTACAAAAAGTTTCAACGGTGTGGTCATAAATAATAATTGTATATGCGGGCCCAAGGCCTATAAAATTATCTATTAAATGAACCCCCGAACGTGTTCATAGCATTAAAATTTATGCAGCAAAACTTTTTAAAAAATTTATTTTTTAAGAATTTTTCCAAAAAATGTTATTGTTTTTTTTTTTAATAACTCCATTTATCTTTAAGATATCAGGTTTATCTAAAAATCGTTTGGAAGTTATTTCCAAGGGCTATTTAAGCACGTTAAATTTAATGTTTTAGACCCCTCACTTTTTTAAAAATAAAAGGTTAAATGGCCCCGGTTGCATGGTTTTCACAGCAAAATTTAGGATTTAAACGTTTCTAGCTCGGTTATTTATTACCCTATGGAAACAGTAAAACAGGTAAAACATTTGACACGGAATAAACTAAAATTTGGTTATTTATCATTTTTTTCGTATATTGAGTATTTTTGGAGTTGTTATCAAAGAATATGAAAATTACAATAATTTTAAAAATTATGATTTTTTAAATTATACCTTTTTTTCAAAAATATGCATTCTAAACCGGTCAAAATTATTAAAATCATTACTTATGCTAATATAAAGAAGTTATTGTAAGGATTATTATAAATTTTAATTTTTGTGGAAATGGCGTATGTTTTATTTTTCACTTTTTCCTAAAAAATTCGAAAGGGTTCTTTTATTTTCATCATAACTTGCTTAATTTTGACGCTATTAACTTGTTCTGAAGCTCATTAAAATAGGTATTTCGAAGTACGTTGACAAATGATAAGCAGGTATATTTTATACATTGCATCGCTTTTCCGTTATTTAAGCTTAAATACTTAGATTTGAATACTCGTCGAAAAAAACACACATTCAATTGCCAATAACTCACTTTGAACTAACATTAGTTTAGTTTTTTAAGTGAGGAATGTATTTACTTTTTTATTATCATCAGTTTCAGTAATAATAACTATTTTGTAGAAGCTTATAGTTTTTGAGTTATACGTGAAAAACCGATTTAAAACATGCATTTTTTTACGAAAAAATAAAATCTTTGGTCTTTAATAACTCAAAAAGTTTTGATTTATATTATTAACTTGATATATATTAAATTTTGCTTATAATTTGTCCCTCTATCGATTTATGGTACAATTTTTAATAAAATAATTTTTACCCCCTAGAAGGGGTGACATCCACCCCCAGGGTAAAAGCGCAAGTTGGCATTATGTCACCTTTGTTCCTTGAGGTATCCTCTAATTAATCACCAATTTTAATGAAAATCGATGGAGGTTCAACGAAATCAGAGGTGAAAACCTTCAATGACTCCAGTACTATATTAAAAGTCTTTATTATTAACAGAAACAAATATTTAAATACATACAAACTTTTAACAATGTTCTTAAAAGTTTATTCTTCTTATTGTTCCTTACATTTGCATAATATACAGTAAAACCTGTGTTACCGGCCACTTGCCAAAAACTGCCACCCCTACTAACGGCCAGTTTAAAAATTCTCCAAACCAATTATATATGTCGACTACAAAAACTGGCAATACCGGCCACCTTTCTATATCGGCCAGTAGTTCCTTCATTTTTAGTGGCCGTTACTGACAGGTTTTACTGTACCTAGACAAAGGAATATTGAAGTAGTTAATTCCTGGAATCTTTAATCTGACAATCGTCTTTAGACAGTCCCAACTTTTTAAATAAACATTTTGTAAAGGAAAGATTATAATTACCTGCTTTTATAATAAACCTTGTGATTGGTTATAGCATTGGGGTATTCAATCAACTGTTATACATAGTTGATAAGAGGGATGGCTTTTATTACTTTAATACTTGGTTTAAATACTTTTATTGTATTCTGAAACACGAAATATGAAATGCCTTAAAAATGTTTATCCTGATACTGATTCGTTAAATTGATAATAGACCAGTAAGGATCTGTGAAAAAACGTCTATTTTTGGATGTGAAAGGTGGCATTCGGATTTTTGCAGATAAAGTTAGGTGACACCTTCAGTAATAATAATTGACTTATGCTCCTTCTCAAATATGCCCGGAACGTTAATAAAAAAATTAAAATATTTAAAAATTTCGAAAAACGTCGATTTTTTTCTGCTTTCTTTGCTTATAACTTTAAAACGATTCCTTTTGGAACAGAGTCGTACAGAAATAAAATAAAGATAATTGAATTTTGCATAATATACGACTGGTCAAAAATGTCTTAACGTATTGCCTTTTCTGCAATATAGCAATACATACAAAATAAGGGGGCAAAATACGCCTGTTGTTATTCAATGTTTTTAACCACTTCGGTGACACTTAGAATCTTAGTAATTCACTTAAGAAATTATTTGTATCATACTTAAATCGTATACCAAATTTCATTAAAATCGACCTAATATATTTTGCATACTAAATTTGCAATCTAAATGTTTTTAAAAACGTTCAAATTATTTAAAATCTTTCTGAACAAAAAGTAGACCATTTAGAAGTTGTCTAATTTTTTTACATATAAAGAGGTGCTCTACCTATCTAATACATTTTACAGAATTAAAATCGGATTATTAAAGGGGCCTCAGCAATGTTTTAAACTTATAAACCATTTTTTGCCTTATAAAAAGTAGGTTTGTTTAATAATAAAAAAATTAATTTTTTAGCAAAGCAAGTAATTAAAACCAGTATAATTTGACTTACACTTTCAAATGCTGTCAGCAGAATTGCTATTTTATTTTTAATCAAAAGTTATTCGCGTTCAAAAATTGCAATTTTTCGAATTTTTGAAAGTTCCACTGCGTTTATTTCGAAAAATCTGCATTCTACGAAAAAACTTGTAAGAACATTTTTTGCTTAGAATTACCCAAGAAATACAAAAAAATGTTTTATTTTGCGAAAAATCGATGTTATATAATTCTTCAAGTTCTTTGTTTATAACAACTTTATCGACATCCGGATCAACTGTTATCCAAAAAAATCGTGTTCCGGGGGTCAAAAAATACAAAAAAATCTTGGGTAAGTCCATCTAAATAAAGGAGCCTGTAGCACCCCCTCCTGGCCACAGGACTAATTTGTTTATAAGCCAAAAAATTGTTTATAACTTTAAAACATTGCTGAGGCTGCTTAAACAATCCGATCTCAATTCTGTAAAGTGCATTAGATAGGTGGAGTGTTTTACATATAAACGTAAAAAATTGACAAATCTTTGTGTGTTCTAGTTTTTGTTGTGCAAGATTTTAAAAAATTTTATTTTTTTAAAAAAAGTCTAGATTGCAAAATTATTATTCAAAATCTAGTAAGTCAATTTTAATGAAATTTGCTGTACGGTTTTAGCACGTTACAAAAATTTTCTAAGCGAATTAGGAAGGTTCCATGTGTAACCTAAGTGATGGAAAATCATTGAATAAAGACAGGCTTGTTTTGCCCCCTTATTTTATATTTATTACTATTTTGCAGCAAGGGTGATAAATTAAGACATTTTTAACCAATCACATCTGATATAAAATTTAATTATCTTTGTTTTATTCTCATACGACTTTGTTCCAAAATGAATCATTTTCAAGTTATAAGCAAAAAAATAGAAAAAAAAAACGAAATTTTTTGAACTTTTTTAATATTTTATTTTTTTTATTAATGTTCCGGGCATATTTGAGAAGGAGCATAAATCAATTATTATTAACGAAGTTATCACCTAACTTTATCCGCAAAAATCTGAATGCCACCTCTCACATCCACCTAAAACAGATCCTTACTGGTCTATAAACATAGTTTCATTTATAACTGTAATAAAGTTAGTTTCCACGTTAACAACAATAATTAGAATAATTCAATTTGGACGTTACGAATTGTCCGTTACAACTCTTCTGTTTTCTTCCCGGGCTTGGGTATCATAACGATCTGGGCAACTTTCCAGATGCTAGGGAGATAATTTAGTCGTACTATAGAATTAAATATGTAAGGAATAAGTCTATAGTACTTTTCGGATATGTACTTTAAGAATTTTTCCAGATACCAAATGGAAACCAGGAGCCTTTTTTATGTTAATTTCTTCCATAATTGTTTGTTTTGACTTCTCTAATAGTGAACTTGTTATGAGGTAGATCCATTTGGAAGGGTACATTCAGATAGTCGGTATTTTCATGTTATTCTTCATAAGATAATTCTGAGGGAAAGGACAAGAAGACTTTTTTCAGATATTTGACAAAAGTCTCAGATTTTTCTTTATCATTTCTGATTGGTGGATTAGGCAAGTAAGACATTTTTAATTTTTTCGTTGCTTTACACAGCGAATAATTGTGGCCTCTGTAGGTGTAAGGCTTTCCAGATAACATTGGATTCCCTAATTTTGTTCTGCTATAATTAGCTATTTCAATTCTTTGGTTGCTTTTTTCAATTTTTTCTTATTTTCTCTGTGCTCCTAGCTTGTTGGCATTGCTTCCTCAAGTGTCTTTTTGAGGCAATTTTTTCTGAATTTGACTGAAGGAGATATTTCATTTTATCCTTGACGCGTTTCATAGTGTAGGGTAGCAAGCCAGGCCGCCTCCGGTATAAACTTGATCAACTTTTCTGCCTCTGCTTCTATGTCAAGTTAATTTTTTAATGGCTGATTTAAGGTGATAAATGATCTAATTTTTCCCTGAATACTCCCCCAATCGGTTTTATTATTATATAGGGATGGTTGTTTTAACTGATCCAATATTTTTGAATATATTGACATTATCACTCTGGAGAATGATCCGATGGTAACTCATGGCAGGATTTCGCTATGCACTTTTTAGTGTCAACACATTTTGTGACGCAAAAGTCAGTAGCATCGGGAATCCTTTTCCTGTTAGATAAACCCTTTAAATGATAAACATTTTTAGATTTTTCTACTTATTGTTGTTAATATGTATTGTAAAATGTTACAAATATTCCTCCTGGATATTACCCAGGGCAACAAGGACTCTTCCCACGTGGTTGTAATATAAAAAGAAATGAATCCTCACATATTGCTCCAATTCAAATCCAATGCAGTTGTCATTCAACTCCAATACGAGGTTTCATTCCTTTTTACATTACAACCACATGAGAAGAGTCCGTGTTGCCCAGGGTAATATCCAGTAATATTTGCAATATCTTACAATATTAACAGCAATAATATGTTGTAAAATCTAAAAAAATATATTATTTAAAGGGTTTTTACCAATAACATTTTGGTAGCTCAGGCATTCACGATATTAGTTTTATAACACTGAAGATGGATTTAATAATCCGAAAACTTTCTGTTATGTAATGTAACCCTTACTTAGGGACTCTTAAAAATAAACCTTTTACAAAGGATCTAAAATAAATTGAGTTTATTGAAAATCCTTCCAAACTTATTTTAGATTTAGATAGAAATATAAATTAGATGTTTTTCTGAGCTCACTTTAATAAACATAGGAAAACATTGCTGAATCGATACTTAAAGGCCAAGAAAATCTGTTTAAACTTGTTTTCTTTTCTGATACGGGTATTGATTAATCACATTGTTTACTATCAGCGTTAAAACCGATCAACGTACTAGTTAAATGTGTGTACAGTTTATGTGAAAATTAGTCTTTATTTTGCTCTATTTATTTTATAAAACTTAAGCGCTCCAATAGAGTGTCGCATTGATCGCCATAATTATTTTCCGTTTGATGTTGTTTTTTTTACATATAGTGTAAGATTAGTGTTAGCAACAATGACAGTACAATTGGAAGAAACCACAAAACCCATACCAATTAACAGAGGAGTGCGACAGGGAGATGTTATTTCTCCTAAACTATTTACATTAGCACTGGAAGATGTTTTCAAAACAATGGAATGGACAAACATGGGAATAAACATAAATGGAAAGAAACTAAACCACCTAAGATATGCAGACGATGTAGTAGTCATAGCATCAAGTTTTGAAGAACTACAAACCATGCTAACCGAACTAGCAAATGAATCCGAACAAATAGGTCTAAAAATGAATTTTGCCAAAACAAAAACAATGACAAACACACAAGACAATAGAAACGTAATACTAAACGACACCACAATAGAAGCGGTTAATGATTATATATATTTGGGACAGATTATAAAAATAACTAAGGAAAACCAAACAGCGGAGGTAAGAAGAAGGGTCAGATTAGCCTGGGCAGGATTTGGAAAATTAAAATGGGTCCTAAAGAATAAAAAAATACAGCAATACTTAAAAACAAGAGTGTTTGACCAGTGCATACTCCCAATTCTCACATACGCATGCCAAACATGGACCTTAACCAAGGCAAACATGGATAAAATAATAAAGACACAAAGAGCCATGGAGAGAGCAATGTTAGGAGTAAAATTGACAGACAAAAAGCAAAACAACTGGGTCAGAAATAGAACAAAAGTCAAAGACGCAGGTCAACATATAACCAGGCTAAAATGGAGCTTCGCAGGTCATAACGCTAGACAAACGGACAATAGGTGGAACAGCACGATACAACAATGGAGACCATGGACAGGAAAGAGAGCAAGAGGACGACCCCAGATGAGATGGGGAGACGACATTAAAAAGATAGGAGGAACGCACTGGAAACAGAAAGCACTAAACAGAAGCGAATGGAGGAAACTGGGGGAAGCCTATGTTCAGAATTGGACGAATTAAAGGGCAAAAGAAGAAGAAGAAGAAAAAGTAAGATTAGATATATCCATTTTGTTATTTTTTTTATATCGTTTTGATATAGTTGTCATAAATGTTCTTATGAATATGTATTTACATTTTTTGGTACTTAAGTACACTTGCGAGTAAAAAAATTGACTTAAACGTAAATATAAGTTACATTTTTGACTAACCTGTATGCTGTATGGCAAGTGTCTATCCACATACACACACCCAAACTTATATGGAATCACCATGTATTTCAAAGTAATATTTATTTCTTTTGAAAAAGCTTTGAAAGTTTTGAAACTAAACAAATATATAAGACAATCGGATAGTACAGCTCGGTACGGTATAGGTGTTTTGCTTGAGTTGCAAATTGAACGAAAATAAATAAACTAACTTGTGCGTCCAAAAACGAAAATATACCCCATGTGGAGTTATAGAACTTACAATGAGGAAAGATTATTGGTCTTGTGGAGAAAGTAATGTTCTCAGAGACATAGCTGTAGAGCTAGGAGTAATACTGGGCATTCTGTCCAAAACCTATGCTAGGTAACACGAACTAGGAAAGCTCAAAAATAAAGCAGAGGAAAGTGGTCAAAAGTAATAACGGCTCTCCACGATCGGTTAGTGGTCCAATCAGCTGGAAGACACCCAACCATTTCTTACCTGCAGCTCCAAAGGCAGCTATTGAAAGCTACAGGTGTAACTGTTTCAGTTGAAACGATAAGAAGAAGAGTTCGTACCAAAAAGTATATAGCAGGAGACAGTTATAGGTTCCCGGAGTTATCCAGGCAGCACACGATTGATCGCCTAAATTGGTGTCTTCACCACAAAAACTGGAACATTGGGAATTGACAAAATGTGCTATTTTCAAAAAAAGTCAGGATTTGTGTAAAATCAAACAACCCACCAAATCGTGTACTTAGAGGTCGAGGAAGACAAGCAAGAACGAAATATGTCAGATCTGTTCACAAATATACAAGGAGTAGTGTAATGTTCTGGACAGGAATTGTGATCCGTAAAAAAACTTCTTTAATTTTCATGCAATCAACTTTAACTGCTCACTGGTATGTTGATAACCTATAGTCAGGCTCTGGAGAGGTGCAATATTAGAAAATTTAATTTTCTTGCATGATAATGGACCTCTACATACCATTAGAGTTACTACAGACATCATTGAAGCAGAAGGTATCCCTTGTATGGAGTGGCCTGCTTGCTCTTCTTCTTCTTCTTATTCAGCCTGTGTTCGTCCACTGCTGGACATAGGCCTCTTCCATTTGCTTCCATCGATTTCTACTCTTGGCAATTCTCATCCGCTGCTTTCTCGCGACTTGTTTGATATCATCTGCCCACCTCTTCTGCGGTCTGCCTACTAATCGCCTGTTCTCTCTTGGTCTCCAGTTTGTTAGTCTCTGTGTCCATTTTTCGGGATTATCTCGGGCAACATGTCCGACTCATTGCCACTTGAGCCTCGCTATACGTTCTGCGACATCAGTAATCTTTGTTCTTTCACGAATGTCGATATTTCGAATTTTGTCTCTCAAACTAATCCCTAGCATGGCCCTCTCCATCGCTCTTTGAGCTGTACTGAGCTGCTCTAAGGTTTTCTTTGTAAAGGCCATGGTCTCCAGTCCATATGTAGTTACAGGCAAGATACATTTGTCATAAACTCTTCGTTTTAGACACATTGGTATATCTCTATTTTTCAAGATAAAGCTTAACTTGCCGAAAGCTACCCAAGACAATTGTATGCGTCTTTTTATTTCGGCTATTTGGTTTTCTTTGCCGATTTTAATGGTATGTCCAAGATATATATAGTGGTCTACATTTTCAAGACTGACGTTGTCAATAACAAGATTAGTTTGTACATTACTCATTATTTTTGTTTTCTGAAGATTCATTTTGAGACCTATTTTATTTGACTGCTGGTTTAGTTCCTTCATCATTTGCTCCAGTTCCTTGATATCTGTACGGAATAATACTATGTCATCCGCAAACCTCAAATGACTCAAATGTACACCATCAATGTTTAGACCTTTTTCCTCCCAGTCGAGCTGTTTGAATACATTTTCCAATGCTAAGGTAAAAAGTTTTGGTGAAATAGGATCACCTTGTCTAATACCTTTACCAAGGCGTATTTTTTCGGTTTTTTGATCTTCATTGATTTTGATGTGGAACGTGGCCTGTTCATAAATGTTTTTAATGAGTGTAGTGTACCGTGAGTCTATTCGAGCATCCCTGAGGGCTGACAAAAAGGATCAGGTTTCAATACTATCGAAAGCCTTGTGAAAGTCAATAAATGCCATATGTAAGGGTACATTATATTCTGTGGTTTTTTCTACCAGTGTTCTGACGGTTTGTAAGTGATCGTTAGTACCAAACCCTTTTCGAAATCCCGCCTGTTCAACCGGTTGATATAAATCAAGTTTTTGTGTTATGCGGTTGGTTATTATTCTTGTGAGCAATTTGTATAAATGTGACAACAAACTTATAGGCCTGTAGTTTTCAATATTAGTATTGTCTCCTTTCTTGTGTAAAAGTATTATTTCGGCGTTTTCCCACAGATTGGGTATTCTTTTCTCTATCAGACACCTATTCAGCAAGACTTCCACAACCTCTACAACGGTATTATTGCCACCCATCTTTAACATTTCAGACGTTATATGATCCTCGCCAGGAGCTTTTTTATTCTTCATTTGCTGTAAGGCATGTCTAATTTCCGAAGAAGTTATTTTAGAGAGAGTTTCCGAGCCGACGTTTAGAATTGTTCTATGGTCTGTTCCGGGGTTCTGTATAGTGGATGTATAAAGATTCTTGTAGAACGTTTGTATTTCCTTCAGTATTTGAGTTTTTTCTGTCACCGTATTCCCCTCTTGGTTTTTGATTTTAGTTATCTTCGATTTTCCTTTAGTTAAATTTGATTTCAATACTCTCATGTTGCTATTGTCTTCGATGGTTTGCAATATTTGTTTTGTTTTATAAGCCCGCAAGTCTGACCTTATGCTCTTTTTAACTTTATTGTTGATAGCTTTATATTCTGGTAATTCTTTAGATGTTCTTCTTCTTTCTTCCATTAAATCCAGTGTTGTTTGTTTAAGTTTCGTTTTTCTCGGATTTTTATTTTTACCACAGATCTTTCTTGTAGTTGATGTTATGTCATTCGTTAATTTTTGTGTTATTTCATTTATATCTTTCGTGTTGAATACTGGTAAAGGTCCTAGTTTCTTTTTTAGTTCACTTTGATATTCCTCTTGATTCATTTCGAGTGCTTCTATGTTTGGTAATTTATCGTGTGTTAATAATTTTCATCTATCGAATTTCGTATTTACTTCTATTCGCACCCTAACTAATCGATGGTCACTACCAGTGTCGACAGAATTTAGTACAGTAACATCTTTAGCAATGTTTTTGAAGTTAGAGAGTATAAAGTCAATTTCATTCTTTACTTTGCCGTCTGGGCTGTGCCACGTCCATTTTCTCTGCATCTTTTTCTTGTAGAATCTGTTTAAGCAGAATAGCTTTTCTTTGCTGAGGAAGTTTGCGAGCATATCACCCCTGTGATTTCTACTTCCCAGTCCAAAATTTCCAATATATTCGTTGTCGTTGTTATTTTCGTTCTTTCCTATTTTAGCGTTGAAATCTCCCGTAATTATTACGTAATACGTTTTCTCTAAGTTTTTGGCTCTTATAATGTCTTCATAAAGTTGTTCTACCTCTTCATCATCTGCAGAAGAAGTTGGCGCATAACAATGGATTATTTGAATGCTGTATCTACCATTTAGTTTTATTACCACATAGATAACTCTATTAGAAATCGCTTGGAATTTTGTTACTAAGTTTTCAATTCTTTTATGTACCAAAAAGCCTACGCCTCCTATAACTTGGTTGTTTCCTGAATTGTATTGGTACAAAGTGTGCCCTGATTTTAGTAGAGTCGTTTCTTCGCCTTTAAGCCTTGTCTCGCATAAGCCTACTACGTCCCATTTTATGGTCTTAAGTTCTTCTTGCAACTCTTCTAAGTTATCTTCTGTCCTCATTGTTCTGATGTTATATGTTCCGATGTGCATTTTGTGTGTACTAAGCGAATTCTTGCCTCCCCCAGATTCCACGAGGCAGACCCTTTTCTGGGTGTGGGACTTGGCATAACATACCGTACCCACCTGGGGACCATATCCGTTCGTTTTAGTATTCGCCATTTCTATGTAGTTGGAAGGATGAGTAGCCTTAAAACACCACGCTGGCTAGACGGGTTGGTGAGTTTTATATCAGCCGCCCACTCTGGGTCAGACGCTGTTCGTAGCCGTCCATTCTGGATCAGACGCTACGGTTTTGATTCTATATTACCCCTATAATCGAGGGGTGCCACTTCCGCCATCCACACCGTACCGAAGCTCCGCTTCTCCGCCATGTCTGCCGTTGTGGACTTCATCCGTAACCCTGGACAAGGGACCCTAACAGGTGCTAGTTTCCCGGGTCAGGAAACCCCCGGAATCTGCGAGGGGCAGGGATTGATTCATTTTCCCTGATAGGACTATCTTCAATAATTTAAAGAGTTCCTACTCGCTACCCTGCTTGCTCACCCGAGCTTAATCCTATAGAGTATTTATGGAAGTATTTATGGAAGTATTTATGGAGTATTTAACGGCTTGTACAAGCTGGTCCTAAAGGATGGAGCAACCTACGACAACACAATGTTGATAATTTGATTAGGAGCGTGCCCACGCAAACTGAAGCTTGCATAAGGACTAGAGGCGATAACACTGACTGCCACAAAATCCCCAAAAAATTAAATAAAACAATTTAAACATTATTCGGTTTACATTGAAATTTTGTATGCTATTGACTTTAAAACAACTACTTTCAATTTGTTTGTTAAATACTTTATTGTTTTATTTAATTGTTATGTATTTGTTATTAAAATGCTTTAAAATAAATATTGTTTGACTTCGTGTGTTCGTTTTGTTAAATTCGCACGAAATAGTAAGAAATATCAGATGATTCCATATAAGCTTGGGTGTGTTTACCTATATGTAAAATTAGAAGTAAAATATTGTGAACAGAAGTAATGTTTATTGTAATGACACCAATATTTTACTGTCTGTATTTTCACTCGACATAATATCACAAATATAGAGAATTTAAAACTTAATGGCTGTGACTACGCATTCTCTTCTGGGAATGATTTTGTAAATTGACTTGGAAATTACATATTGACTTTTAGTCCAAGTAATGAAGCTTAAAATAGGACAAAACCTCGCAATTTTTACAGAATGGATCGATTTGCTTGAAAATTTGAGAATAAGTAGTGGATAGTGAAAGTATCAAAATCTATATGATGCCGAAAGGCGCTTTTACCATGGGGTGGTTGCCAGCCCATCCCGGGGGTGGAAATTTTTTATTATATTTTGACCGCAAATAATGGTAAAAACGTTCATTCTAAGGAAAAAACGTTCTATACATTTTTTTGATAAAATTAACAGTTTTCGATTTATTGGCTATCGTAAGTGTTAGTTTTATATCGAAAACAACAATGTTTTTATTCAGTTTTCTGCTAATAACTCCAAAAGTTTTCGTTTTATCAAAACAACTTTACTTAACAAAAATGTAGCTTTTGAAAACATTAAACAAATCCCTTTTTATTAATTTTCTGTAAGACCAATACTAATCGAGCTATACTTTATTATATGTTAGCTCTTTTTCGGCAAATGCTAAATATTGTAGTTTCAAAGTCAAAAGACGAGGAAACTATGCATTTTTCGAGGATAACTTGTTCAAACTAATTTAAAATATTTAAAAATATCTATCAGCAGAAATAAAAAAAGTCCCTAGCTTGAAAATTAAGTGACATAATGAAAATAATGTCAGTCCCTATTTTTTTAAGCGAAAAAGTTATCGGAAGAAACCCCCTAATGATCACCCTATTTAAAATTACTTATTGACCTTATTTAGTCTTCTTCTCTTATGTATTATTAATAGATTTTAGAAGTTTGAACTGCTTAGAATAATTAGTTTTTTAAAAAATTGAGTTTAAAGGGAATAACGAATTTTTTAGTTTGAAAAAAAAATGGTTGTTTTCTTCAGAATAGAAAGATTGGTATCAGAGATACGAACAAGAATGTGTGTGTACTTTGTACGCACGTAAGAAGTTATACTTCTACTACATATTATGTGATTTTTAAGACAATACCAAAAATTTAAAAAAATAAAAGAATAAAACGCACACAAACACATTGAAAAATGCCTCAAAGAAAAAATGATTTCTGAACGATAATAATTGTTGGCAAAAATTTTAAATACGCATTTTCTGAAAAAAAAATTATATAACAAATATACTTACAATCATAACATGCATAAAAAAATAAAAAAAATAAAACTTGCATCGGGAATTGAACCCTTGAATTTCGTGCCGCTTTGACTCGTAATCGAAGCGTAGACTCACTCGTCCAATCCCACATTATTTATCATGTGGAAAAATACGGTAACTGAACGTTTTACTGTTTGACAGTTGTTTTGAAAATTAAATTATTTAGTTTAAATTTTGTGGAAGAAAATATAAAAATATAACAAAACAGTGAGAAAACAATATATTAGATGAAGATTGGTAGAACTTTTGTTGGTAATCAAATTAAGTATGTAAATCAAAGCATTACATACCTACGAGATAAATAAATCTACGCCAAAAAATCATAATTTAAAAATCATAATCGAACTTAATTTGGGATTTCTCTCTAAAATCCGCATTCTTGAGAAAATAAATGTATGTATTTCAACCTAATCCAAATGTATAATTACAATATGATTATAATAAAAACTACTTACCAAATTAGAATGAGTTTTCCGTGTCCAAAATAGTCCAAAAGTCCAAAAATATAGGTATATGAAAACTATTTAAAAAGGCAGTATAACTGTTAACTAACTTTTGTTTGTTGTTTCTTTTCACACAAATTATAAAACGCAACAACCATAAATAATCTAACTACAGCTGTGCCACAGCCGCCATATTGAATAATTTTTGACATGTTATTTAACATCCAATCAGAACAAAGTTATAATGCGCATGCGCCCGGTCGCTAGGTTTTCCCATATAAAAATTTACCCTCTATCGCCGGTAAAGAATTATAACTTCAAAAAATATTAAGACATGAAATTGTAGCTTATTTAATTCCCAAGAAACTGGTTTGCATAAATTTTTCTACGGCAAAAGTTAATCGAGCTATTGACAATTAAATCTTGTAATAACATGCAATAACCACCTTTACCAACCCTTTCGTAGTCACCTCTTTTTGCGACTGAGGATTTTAATAGTTATTTATAATATAATTGTTAAAAATACACGTTTAAGGCACGCATGTGAAAGTTTGCAGAATGAGCGATAGCGAGTTCTGCAATTCATATGAGTGCCTTAAAAATGTACTTTTTAACACGCATATCATACAATATTTTTTCTACAAACGTAATTACAGGACAATATCTACAAAAACTTTTACTTGAACTTGACTGACATTTCATTTTTATATTTTTTTGACATTACATCAAAATTGCCTATACGCTCTGAGCTTCGCTGGTGTCGCTCCTAGCGGTTACTAATTCAACTTTCACCGGTAATTTTTAAATTTATTATTTAATTGTTATCGTTTAATATTTACAACGCTAAAAAGTAATTAAATTGTAATAGATTTTTTTAAGATTTTGCTAATCATTTTGACGTTCTATTAATGAAATATTAATTTCTTACTTCGGATACTTTAACAATTATCATGTAGATGGCGCCAAGATTAATTTATAAGTACATATTACAGAACATTAAAAAACGCAAATTTAGTATTTAAAACGTAAGTATATTTAAGGTAAAAATATATACCACAGCTTTGATCAACTAATATTTTTTATAATTAATGTTTTTAATTTTAATTTTAAATTAGTCACTTTGACATTTATGTCAATTTCCGGTAAACGTTTACAGACTTGTCACTACTGGCGCTCACGAAATTATAAATATCCCCTCTACGTACGAGCTCACAGCGGATACGGTCAATACGAATTGCAGTGCCATAAAAATTTTAAAGCACTAGTGCATTTAAGTAGTGATTTTACTCTCGTATGGAGTGCTAAAACTGGCATTTTTGCGAATAACGATTTTTTGTAGTTTGGTAAAAAATGCCATTTTCTTCAGAATAGAAAGATTAGTATCAGATATACGAAACAATTTTGAATACGAAATTGTAGGTTATTTAATTCTCAAGAACTTGGTTTGAAAAAAAATTTTCTACTGCAAAAATTGAGTGAATCGTAAACGAGTGTATCGAAAAACATTGATTTTTTCGATATATGTGAAACTAACACTTTCGATTGCGAATAAATCAAAAACTATTAATTTTATCAAAAAAAATTATAGAACATTTTTTGCTTAGAATGAATGTTTTTATCAACTTTTGTGGTCAAAATATAATAACAAATTTCCATCCACGAGATGGGGTGGCAACCACCCCATGGAAGCGCCTTTCGGCATCATATAGATTTTGATCCTTGGAATCAAAGTCTGTAGGACTTGGACTCAGAGTAGTGCAGAGTCTGCACTACTTACTCTCAAATTTTCAAGCAAATCGATCCATTCTGTAAAAATTGAGAGGCGAAAAGCTTCGGTTCCTGGACTATTTATGATAAATCGATGTAATAAGGGTCTAAATTTTCTTAAAGCAATTTCTATAATTGATTATAAATGTATTCTATATGGCCTAGTTTCTAAACATATTTTAAACAAATTAGCCGTTGTACAGAATTATCAGGACTCCGTAACTCTTTGAGAGATATGAAATCAACTGCAAATAAAGCTTTACATATAGAAGCTTTAGAAATTCCACTCAATTATAAAAGGAAATATCTCAGCCAGAAATTTTTAATGAAAATTCGTTACCTAAATATCGGTATTAACCAAAAGGTTCACAAGCTGAATATAGCGCATTTAACTAATAAATAAATACTGGAAGCTAAACAACTCGCTTCCACTTTGCGAGGCTTTTCGAGATCTGTCAAATTTTAACTGTGATTATAACGTGACTGACAGATTTTGACTTGAAGATTTTCAGTCTTTTTTATATACAGTTAAATTAGTAAAACGAAGTTACCATGAAAACAGTGATATTAGCTCTTACATCTTAAGAACATTCTTAGAGAATTGGCCAGACTCTGTAAATATATTTACAAATGCATCTAAGACGATAGTTTGCATTGAACAAGCCTTTTACATACCTGTTACTAAAACAGAAAAAATGTTTAAGTTAGGCCATGTTTTCTATCTTCTGTGTTGAAGCCATAGAAATTTATGAGGCCCTACAATATTTTAAAGAATCAGAAGTATGTGCAACAATTATTTCCGATTTACTCTCCGTTCTTCTTTCTATTCAAACTATAGATTTCAAACATTCTATTCTATTATATCCTATCCTTTCCTATTCTCCTCTATTCTATTATATTCTATTCTATTCTATTCTATTCTATTCTATTCTATTCTATTCTATTCTATTCTATTCTATTCTATTCTATTCTATTCTATTCTATTCTATTCTATTCTATTCTATTCTATTCTATTCTATTCTATTCTATTCTATTCTATTCTATTCTATTCTATTCTATTCTATTCTATTCCATTCTATTCTATTCTATTATATTCTATTCTATTCTATTCTATTCTATTCTATTCTATTCTATTCTATTCTATTCTATTCTATTGTATTCTATTATATTATATTCTACTTTTTCCTATTCTATTCTATTCTATTCTATTCTATTAATTAAAATTAATCAAAAACATGCTTCTTTATTTAAACTAATTTAAAAATAACACCTTTATATTATTCCTAGACGTTAATGGAACAGTTAATAGTGTGACGAATTTCTAACTGAGGCCGGCCCTGCCCCTAGTAGTCAACAAACAACAGCGACACGTCATCGACGAGTATTGTCTCCGCTAATCCAGAAGTTTCCCCGATGATAGGCGTGGACCCGCCTCAGGCCTTCCTGACTATTCTCGAAGCAGAGCCGTATCTATATAAGCGGATGATTTTTAAGCAGCAGGCAGTCAGTTAATATATTCGACGCGATATATTGTTTTATTGTTTGATCGGGTTGCTGAAATGTATGTATTTTTAAAGTAGATAAGTCGTATTTGTAAATAAATTAAATGTTAGAAAGTGTAAAATAAATTAGATATTGTTGTTAAATAAATGTTAATTGTAAGTGTTATAAATAAACAATTTCAAGTAAGTCTTTTATTTATTTAATAATAATTAAAAGTCAATTCGCGTAATATTTCCTAAAAAAACGTAACAAAATGGTGCAGAAGTGAGGATACTTGAAATACATAAATTTAACGTAAATTTTCGGTTTAAATAGAGTGTGGAACTTTTAAAAATAAATAAAATATAAATCGTAATAAATAAAGTGTGTGACAATGTCTTCACAACATAAGAAACTCACTGAATTAATCGTTAAGGAGCTCCGCAACCAGTTAGAAGAGCGAGACATGGACACTACTGGGAAAAAGGCTGATCTAGTCGAACGTCTAAAGAACGCTCTTCAGGAAGAGGGTAAAGATCCAGAAACCTATTTGTTTGAAGACAAGCATGCTGCTGTGATCTCGTCGATTTCGAAGGTTTCGACAGACATTACATCGTTAGAGAGCAAAGTTTCTAGGTCTGGGTCCCGCGTATGAAAAAAAAGTTGTATAATAGCAAGCTGAAAATTTGTTAATAGCTTAAGGGTGTCTAGTCGGACAAACTTTAATATATGGGAACACTGGAACAAGGGAAGTTTTAATTGTGGAACAGGTTAAAAATTTGGAACGGTCAGACCACGAAAACGGCACATGTATTTTGTCCGACAGAACAGACTTAAACTCTCCGAACAGAGATTAAACTGTCATGCAAAAATCAGACTGCTATTTATCACCAAATTGGCGTTTTAATGTGTGGAACATGTAGAATATGTCAAATGACAGGAATTATGACAGGTGATAAATGACAGTCTGATTTTTGCATGAGAGTTTAATCTCTGTTCGGAGAGTTTAAGTCAATTCTGTCGGACAAAATAAATGTGCCGTTTTCGTGGTCTGACCGTTCCAAATTTTTAACCTGTTCCACAATTAAAACTGCCCCTGTTCCAGTGTTCCCATATATCAAAGTTTATCTGACTAGACACCCTTAAGCTATTAACAAATTTTCAGCTTGCTATTAATCAACTTTTTTTTCATACGCGGGATCCAGACCTATTCTAGTGAAATCTCCCAAGTTTCGACAGACATTACATTGTTAGAGAACAAAGTTTCTAGTGAAATCTCCCAAGTTTCCTCCGATGTTTCTAAAGTTTCGACAGACATTACATCGCTAGAGAACAAAGTCTCGACAGACATTACATCGTCAGAACATAGAGTTTCTAATGATATTTTGAAAGTTTCGGGTGATATTTCATCCCTTGAAAGCAAGATGACTGACAAGATCTCTAAAGTCACTTTGGATTTTGACGACAAGATATCGTCCATAAAATCTACTTTTGAGGAAAAGATCAAGGAATTAGAAAAGAAAATGGAGGAAACGGAAAAAGCAGACAAAGGGATGGAACCCATCTTAACAGACATTAAAGATGATGAAACCAAATACAAATTGGAGCCACGGTCGATAGTTGAAGGGAGTGTAGGTCATGCTCGTGTTAAGGTGCCAAATTTCGACGGAAAGTCATCATGGAACAACTACATGAAACAGTTCGAATCTGCGGCCAGAGCGAACGGATGGTCAGAAAAAGAAAAAGCTGTAAACCTCACTATTGCTCTTCGAGGCGACGCTTTGGATGTCCTCCAGACCATAGCCGTAGAGGAGACAGATGACTTCGAGCAGCTTAAAAAGAGACTGAATATGCGATACGGGCACGAACATTTAGAGCATGTCTATCAGTCGCAGTTTAAAAATCGAAGACAAAAGAAAGATGAAGCTCTTCAAGAATACGAGGTCGATATTGCCAGGTTGGTACGATATGCATATCCAACAGCTCCCGAAGACATGATGGAAAAGTTGGCTGTTCAAACATTTATTGATGGCCTTCGTGATCATGAAATGCAAAGAACACTGCGATTAGCTCGTCACAAGACGCTGGTCGATGTCTTGTCTGCCGCCCTCGAATACGAATCAGCTACCCAGGCCTCTGGTGGGTACAGTAAAGTGAGGACTGTGAAAGAGGAACAGGATGAGGACAAACTTGACCAGCTTGTTAATATGATGAAAGACATTGCATCCAGGAAAACGAAGACCATAAGGTGCTGGAACTGTGGTGAAATGGGGACGTACGGGGTTCATGTAAGTACCCTAGGTACAATAACAATCAAGAGACTCACCAGCAGGAAAACTAGAACGGGTCGGCCTTAGGGGGGCAGCTTCGACCCGCAACTTTTCCAAAGACCCTCTCATACTAATAGCTTCTTTGAAATGTCGTGAAAATAGTGTATATGTGGATGGAGAAATAAATGGTAAAAAGCATACATTGTTGGTGGATACCGGAGCGACCAGGACCATTATACGACCGTCAGTTTTAAACAGCCGTAAAAAACTCTTACCAACGAGGTTGCGACTGCGGACTGCCACAGGTGAAAACGCCAACACCCATGGAGAAATCCAGATACAATTAGGGATTGGAGCAGAAAAGTTCGTCCATACTGTCATAGTTGCAGACATCGAAGAAGATGTTATATTAGGAATGGACGTAATGAATTTGCATGGATTTCAATTGGATTTTAAGAACAGGGTAATCAAAGTTGGCAACGAGGAGGTATTTCTTCATCCACATGATGACAGCACTGTGCTAGCAGCCATTAAAGAAGATACAGTTGTGCCTGCGAGGAGTGAAACGATCATCGTAGCGCGGCTACAGGGAATTGTGGAAGAAGGAACACCTGTTATGATGGAGCCATGGAACCACGACGAGGAGGTTGGCCGAGGAATCATAATTGGAAAGGAATTGGTTACTTCTGCTAAAGAAATTCCCGTGAGATTGATTAATGTTAATGAGTACCCAGTGACCATAAAGAAGGAGACAAAAGTAGGAACTTGTGTACCCGTGACGTCCATAATCCGTCAGACGACAACATCAGATAATTCCAACGACAAGTTCGACCAAATGGTTGCAGTTGCAGGCCAGTCTCTAAATCAAATGGAAAAAAGAAAATTAAGAGAATTTCTTGGGCAATATCGTGACATATTCGTACCGAAAGGAGGAAAGACAGGAAGAACGACAGTTGTCAAACATAAAATTGACACTGGTACCGCTAGGCCAATTCGTCAAACAGCTCGACGATTACCACAGGCAAAGAGAGAGGAAGCTGAAAGGATTGTTCAAGAAATGAAGAAAGACGGGGTGATAGAATCTTCTACGAGCCCATGGGTCTCTCCGGTGGTCCTGGTCAAGAAGAAAGATGGAACTACGAGGTTCTGTGTGGACTACCGTTTGTTGAACAATGTTACCAAGAAAGATAGTTATCCTCTGCCTCGGATCGACGACACGTTGGACACATTGGCTGGAAGTAAATTGTTTTCTACGTTGGACTTGAAGTCTGGATATTGGCAGGTAGAAATGGATCCAGTGGACAAGGAGAAGACGGCCTTTACGACAGGATCTGGATTATGGGAATTCAACGTTATGCCGTTCGGACTCTGTAATGCTCCTGCGACATTTGAGAGGCTTATGGAAAATGTGTTGAGAGGGTTATCTTGGAAGACGTGCCTGGTGTATTTAGACGACATAATCGTTTTGGGGGAGACGTTTGAAGACCACCTGAAGAATTTAGAAGACGTTTTTAATCGACTTAAAGCTGCCCAGTTAATGTTAAATCCCAAGAAATGCCAGCTATTTCAAAGTAAGGTCAATTATTTAGGCCATATAGTCAGCAAAGAAGGAGTGGCCGTGGACAAAGGAAAAATCGATTCCATTAAGGAATGGCCTGAACCAACTGATAAACATCAAGTGAGAAGTTTTCTGGGACTATGTACTTACTACCGGAGGTTCATTAAGAAGTTTGCAGATATCGCTAAGCCATTAACGCGACTTACAGAGGAAGCAAGAGATTATTGCTGGGATGGAGACTGCCAAACGGCCTTTGAAACTTTGAAGAGGCATTTAATTACAGCGCCAATATTAGGGTATCCACTGCCAGAAGGAGAGTTCATCTTAGATACGGATGCAAGTAATGTGGGAATTGGAGGAGTGCTGTCGCAGATCCAAGGAGGACAGGAACGAGTCCTTGGATATTTTAGTAAAGTGCTTTCAAAACCTGAACGAAATTATTGCGTCACGAGAAGAGAACTTCTAGCAGTAGTAAAATCAGTGGAACACTTCTATCAATACCTCTACGGAAGGAAGTTTCTAATCCGAACCGACCATGCCGCCCTTAAATGGTTAATGCAGTTTAAGAATCCAGAGGGTCAGATAGCCAGATGGATTGAACGACTTCAAGAATATGATTTCAAGATCGAGCATCGGGTCGGAGTTAGCCACAGAAACGCTGATTCTCTATCTAGAAGACCGTGTCCAGCAGAATGTTCCCATTGCAACAAAACAGAGTCGAAGGAAGCAGCAGTACTAAGAACAACAGTGGTCAACGACGAGTGGACGCCTACCAAGATCAAGGAAGAACAAGAAAAAGATCCAGTTTTACAGAAGATTCGAAAATGGAAAGAAGAAAATCGTCGACCATCTTGGCAAGAAATATCAAGCCTAGGCTCAGTAGTTAAGACGTATTGGGCCCAGTGGGACTCATTTATCTTGGAAGACAGTTTGCTTAAACGAGTAATAGAAAATGATGATGGTTCAGTGAGGAGAACACAGTTGGTGATTCCAAAGAGCAGAGTAGCCGAAGTACTTCGTCAGTTACACGACAGTCCATCAGGAGGGCATTTTGCTGTAAAGAAGACCCTTCAGAGAATTCGGGAACGATTTTATTGGATGAATAGTTCCGACGATGTGAAGGACTGGTGTAAGAAATGTACTACCTGTGCTACAAGTAACGGACCCTACCGGAAAAGAAAGGCTCCTGTGAGACAATACAATGTTGGAAGTCCGTTTGAAAGAATAGCTTTGGATATTGCCGGGCCATTTCCAGAAAGTGACAATGGATGCAAATACATGTTGGTGGTAATGGATTACTTCACGAAATGGGTTGAGATCTACGCAATTCCAGACCAGAAGGCCGCCACTATTGCAGATGTGCTAATCAGAGACTGTATCAGCCGATTCGGAGTACCTCTGGAGATCCATAGTGACCAAGGAAGAAACTTTGAGAGCGATCTATTTCAAGGAATCTGTGATAAACTAGGCATGAAGAAGACAAGAACCACGGCCTATCACCCGCAATCGGATGGAATGGTGGAGCGTATGAATAGGACAGTCGGCAAGTATTTGACAAAGATGGTGTCCAATCATCAACGAGACTGGGACCAGTACCTTCCGTTCTTCGCAATGGCCTATAGATCTGCTGTTAACGAATCAACTGGCCAAACACCAGCAAAAGTCCTATTTGGACGTGAGATGCGTCTACCCTGTGATCTAGAGTTTGGATGTCGACCTGGAGAAGATGTTGCTGGTGAGGATTACGTGAATGAATTACGAAGAAGAATGGACGATATACATGAGTTGGTCCGTTCTAATCTTCAGATCGCTAGCGACCGAATGAAGAAACGATACGATACCCAAGCTGAGAAGGGATGTTTCAAGGAGAACGACAAAGTCTGGCTTTATAATCCAAAGAAGCGAACAGGTTGTTCTCCCAAGTTGCAGCAGTTCTGGGAAGGTCCGTACCTCATTGTCAAGAAAATCAATGACGTTATCTACCGAATAAGCAAGATTCCTAGGGGAAAGCCGATGATAGTCCACCATAATCGGTTGGCGCCGTACGAGGGAGACCACGACGTAGATGAGGAAGTGGAAGTCAACCAAGTTCGAGAAATACCTGACCTTACCTTTGAAGAGTTCATGGGTGCCTACGGAGGTACCGGTAAAGCAAGACATGGTGTTACCACTGAAGAAAAGCGAGATCTTCTCGCACTTCCCGATGACTATTTGCTGGCCCATACCATCCCGGCCAGTATCAAAGACGCACGAGGGTTGGCATCCGCCTTCCGAAGGAAGTTTGGTCGAGTTGCAGAACTTCAATGCCAACTGCCAGCTCCTGGCAAAGCATTGAAACTCCAAGATGCATCACGTTACCTATTCTATCTGGTAACAAAAGACACTGTCCGTGACCAACCTACCTACCAAGATGTATGGGATGCATTAATTCAATTGAGAGAGCACGTGTTGGAGTCCGACGTGCAAAAGTTAGCCATACCAAAGTTAGAATGCAGCCAATTAGACTGGAGAGTTATCCGAAATATGGTAGAAGAAATTTTCCAAGACACCGAGGTCCAGGTGTTAGTTTGTTGCAATCCGCATAGTTACTGGTGCGGAAAGAAGACCGTCCCCTGTCACTTTTATACAACTGGGAGTTGTAAAAGAGGGTCCAGTTGCCGATACCAGCATCCAGTTCCAGTCCTGACAAGGTTCCAGGAGGAACCATCTTTTAAGGAGGGGGCAATGTGACGAATTTCTAACTGAGGCCGGCCCTGCCCCTAGTAGTCAACAAACAACAGCGACACGTCATCGACGAGTATTGTCTCCGCTAATCCAGAAGTTTCCCCGATGATAAGCGTGGACCCGCCTCAGGCCTTCCTGACTGTTCTCGAAGCAGAGCCGTATCTATATAAGCGGATGATTTTTAAGCAGCAGGCAGTCAGTTAATATATTCGACGCGATATATTGTTTTATTGTTTGATCGGGTTGCTGAAATGTATGTATTTTTAAAGTAGATAAGTCGTATTTGTAAATAAATTAAATGTTAGAAAGTGTAAAATAAATTAGATATTGTTGTTAAATAAGTGTTAATTGTAAGTGTTATAAATAAACAATTTCAAGTAAGTCTTTTATTTATTTAATAATAATTAAAAGTCAATTCGCGTAATATTTCCTAAAAAAACGTAACAATAGATACGAATTTAGGTATAATTTATCCGGAGACTTCGGCTTCAGTGGAATTGGCATCATCGTAGGATACAGAAACATCTTTGAATTCTTGCTGTGATTACCGCATACATACTAGCATTTTGAATAAAATATGGTTGTTTTTGCCCACTTATTGGCCTTTCTTCTTTTAGATTTTGCTAATTTGACACAATAATGGTATCGGCCCTTTCCATTTTGGGATGGTGTTGAAGGTATTCAAGGTGATTATTTATAGTCCACTGTCAAGTTTTTATAAAAGTATGAGGAAATGAATTAAATTATAGAAATGCTAATTATGCCATCTACTAGGGCAGTAGTACGCCGACAACTACTAATTATTTAAGAGTTTTAGGAGCAAATGTATTTATAAAATAGGATGTAATGCAATGTTATGGATACTTTTTAACCCTGTTTGGTACTTCTGGGGGTAATACATATAACGGCAATGTGAAAATTGCGTGCAAGCCTTATTGTTTGACTTTGATCATATCTCTTAATTATACAAACTGTATAGGAATGGTAAATTTAATTTAAATTTTAGGTTCTTTTTAATTTATGAGAGCTGGATCGGTGCAATGAACAATACGGATATAAAAATTTAATTTTGTACAAGTTTTATAATATGTGTACTTGTTATAGAATGCAAACAACCTTGCTTCCAGTCGGAAAATCGTTGGCAATGGCACTAGACAGACAGGCGCCGACCTGGTATTTGGCCGTCTGTCTGCATGTCACAAACAAGTTCAGTTAGTTTTAGTTAGTGAGTACATTTTGATGTTAAAATAACAAAAATGGAGTACAGCTGTTTATTACATACCGCTCTGATTTCATATTTTCCAACTCAAAATACGATATTAGGTTTTGAAGCTTGGATTGCTCATAATATCACAAAGTACATACAGGATGAACATAAATTTCTTAAAAAATTATACACTGGCGGGCGAGACATTTTGAAATTGTGATGTTTTGCTGAGATTTTCGGTTGTAAACCTCCGTTTGCAGCTGTAAACCATTGGTGCTGTATTTTTAACGACGTTCTACACCTTCGGCAAAGAATTAAGGATTTGCATGAAATTTTACTCTGTTAGAGTTTACTTCAAAAAACTAAGACTTGATTTTTTAAAAATTGTTTTACCGTGCCGTTTAATTACTATTAAGGGTCAAAGTTAAGTTTTAACATGGGCTCTTATGGAAATTCTTAAAAAGTTAATAACTTTTGACCTAAATTTACGATTTTTAATTATTTGTGCTTAAATTAAAGGTTTTTTTGTAAGGAATAACATATTAAAAAATGAGGATTGTTTACCGTAACATTTATTTTTAATTTATTTATTTTAATTAATTCCGTAATCTATTCCGTAATTTCCGTAATTTATTATAATTTATTTTTATAAAGTATTCAATACTGAAACATATTTATGATTTGAGTATTCTGCTATAAATGCATTGTTACCAACTTTCGCTTGCATATAAGTTTCCCCCCCTTTCCTCTGAGAGGCATACCCCGCAACGAAGGTGTAGAACAGTGGTTCTCAACCTTTTTGTGGCGACGGAACACTTTTAATTACCGAAAAAAATTGCGGAACACCAAAGCAATATTTTGCATATATTGATAAACAGATTAGGATTAGCACATAAATTCTGTAATAAACTTCGTTATACGTACTCAAATTTGTAAAATTTTACTTAAAATATGAAAACAAAAATCATTTTTAAAATTAACAAAAGCGTAATTCTCAAAATACATCATATGAGTAAATACTTCAAATTAGTGAGACACTTGTGCCTGGTGTCGTTTGCAAATTTGCTCAATATCAGGCCTGATGTGGGAAAGAGCTCCTCTCATTTCTTGTTCTAAATTTAGCAGCCTTTCCCGTTTCTTATTTTTAATGTTTGTTAAAGATGAGAACCCAAATTCACATAAATAGGACGTTGAAAACTGTATTAAAATACTAATCGCTTTTTTGGCAAGAAGTGGATATTCCTCTTGGACCAAGATCCAAAATTCCCGAACATTCACTTCTGAAAACTTAATTTTCAGAGTACGATCAGATGACAACGAAATAAATTCTTCTTCTTGGTTCAGAGAAAACTGGAAATTGTATTACCTGTGCTAAAAGGACTTCTTATCCAGTCATATTTTTCTACGTTCAGAGATGGAAAATACCTGGCAATTGTCTCCTCTAATAGTGATAAGTGATCTGTAACTATATGCGTGATTTCTTGTTCTTTATATTCATCACCTTCATTCTGAAGCAATGGAAACATATCCATTGTATTTGTCTCTAAAATGCGCTTCTTCCAAAATGACATTTTTTTCTGGAAAGCTGACAGCTTGTCCGTGGATGTTAAAATATTTTCTTTTTGCCTTGCATACTTGAGTTAACGCCATTTAAATAATTAAAAATATCGGCCAAATATGCCACTTTAGTGCACCATGCATCATTTTCAAAATATGTGGTAAATGTGTCATTAACTTCTTCTTGGAAAAAAGTTAACAGCTCCGTTCTAAGTTCATAAATTCGACATAATACTTTGCCCCTTGACAACCATCTAACTTCGGTGTGCAGCAACAAACATTCATACTTTGATTCCATTGAGATGCAGAGTTGTTTAAAAAGACGGGTTTTAAGTGGTCTTGATTTGATGTAATTCACGACATTAACCACTTGGTCTAATACAGATTTCAAAAGAGCTGGTAGCGTTTTTGAAATTAGAGATTCTCTATGCAACAAACAGTGCGTAGATATGATATTTTCATTTCGCTTTTTTGCAAGGGTACAAAAACCTTTTATGGAGCCTACCATGGAAGGGGCACCATCCGTACAAATTCCTACGCAAAAGTCCCATGATATATTTTTTTTCTCTAAATATGACGTTATGGAATCTAATACATCCTGACCTGTTGTACGTGCTGTAAGTTCTCTGCAGCATAAAAACTGATTGACTATTTCACCTTCGTCGACAAATCGAATAAATCCTAATAAATGAGCTTTGCCACTAATATCAGTGGATTCGTCCACCTGCAACGCGAAGTTTTTTTTGTAAAGTTTATTTGTAACTTTTTCCTCAATATCTGCAGATAAATCAACAATCCTCCTTCTTATTGTATCATCCGACATAGGAATTTTCCGTATTTCGTTTTGTGCATCGTTGCCAAACATAATTTTGACCATCTCACAACATGCTGGTAATATAAGAGATTCTGCAACAGTGTGTGGTTTCTGTTTCAAAGCAATTAATTCAGCGACCTTTTATGAAGCTATTTGTGCTTTGTCGGAAATTGTTAGCGACCTTTCAAATTGTTTCGCTTGTGTCTCCAAAAGTCGCTTGAAATAATCTTTATTTTTTGAAGCTACGCTAGCGTGTTTGGTAGTAAAATGGCGTTTTAATTTAGCCGGAGCCATTGCGCTATTAGCGAGTGTCTGCCCACAAACAATACACTTGGGAATTGGACAGTTTTCTTCCCCAGTCCAAATGAAGCCATAATCCAAATGTTCATCCAAATATTGCCGGTTCAACATTTTTTTGCTGCGCTTCGATTTGTCATCAACCCCACTTCGCAAAGTTCCAGTATCTCCGCTGGTGCTCGCTTCATCATCATTAATTATGAGTTGTTCCACAGTAGTTTTTCTTTTAAGTTTGAGGAACTTATCCATTTTAATTTATTCGTCTCTAAACAAAATAATGCGGATGAATGCTTCACATTTTGTATAAAATATGCAATTACTTACCTTTGATAGATAAGCCGTACGTACACGTTACCATAAAAAAACTCACACAGCGATTGTCACGTATTACGTTTGTGCGATGTAACAAACTCAACATTCAGTTGCAGACTGTTAGGTGATTCCACGGTACACAAATACACGGTATGCTTATTGGGTTGCGCGCGTCTTTAGAGCCAAAACCATCGCGCATCGTTCAATGTTCAATAGGCATACGAGGCATACCGTCGTGGGTGATTCAGAATGGCTGTGGCCAGTGCGGAGCTCACTCGGCGCTCGGCGCTTATAAAATCCAACGTGTGCACTGTGCCGACGCGGTGTTGTCACGTTGGGCAAATGAACATTAACGCTGCAGAATTTTATTAAATTAAAATGTACGTAAGTGGCTGTTTTAAAATTTGAAAATATTTATTTGAAAAGAGTAATGGAGCAAAATGGTATGTAGGATTGCGAGTATTTCGCGGAACACTAGTGTTCCGCGGAACACCGGTTGAGAACCACTGGTGTAGAACGTCATTAAACGCTTTTCTTTATTTCAATCGTTTGTGTCAAATCTTTAGACGATAATTTGACTGCCTTTTCTTCAATGTAAATGAATGAAAATTTATTTATAGTCATATGCATTCGCGGGAACAATACACGAATAGTCAATAAGTTTTTTATGTTTATTAATTGTTTAAATAAAAAAAAACGATTTTAATGGAAATTTCTTAAATTCTCTTGTTTTTTACAATGTAGAAACTTGAAACTTTTACAGATTGTAGTTAGTTATATGAACTATACATAATTTCACTTTTTACGTTAATTGTTTACGTAATGCTTTATAAATAAATAATAAAGTTTTAAATATTTGGCCGATTCCGACTACTTTTCATGTTTGTTCATCATGTTTATAAATATCCTAAGCAGCGTCGATTTTGAACGCTCAAAACAAAACTTCAACCAAAACTCGAAATAAAAAAATTAGTATTTTTAACGTACAGTTTTGGATCCCGCGTATGAAAAAAAGTTGATTAATAGCAAGCTGAAAATTTTTTAATAGCTTAAGGGTGTCTAGTCTGGCAAACTTTGATATATGGGAACACTGAAACAGGGAAAGTTTTAATTGTGGAACAGGTTAAAAATTTGGAACGTCAGACAACGAAAACGTCGCATGTATTTTGTCGGGCAGAACTTCCAATTAATTTGTTAAGCTTTCATTAAACTGTCCTGCAAAAATTAGACTGCTATTTATCACCAACTGGACATTTTAATGAGTGGAACAAGTAGAACATGTCAAATGACAGGAATTATGACAGGTGACAAATAGCAGTCTGATTTTTGCATGAGAGTTTAATGAAAGGGTAACAAATCAATTGGAAGTTCTGTCGGACAAAATACATGGGACGTTTTCGTGGTCTGACGTTGCAAGTTTTTAAATTGTTCCACAATTAAAACTTCCCCTGTTCCAGTGTTCACATACATCAAAGTTTGTCCGACTAGACACCCTTAAGCTATTAACAAATTTTCAGCTTGCTATTAATCAACTTTTTTTCATACGAGGCATCCAGGCCTAGTAGTCTTAGAAAAATCACCGGCAGAGACGTTTCGTGCCACAATTAACATTAGAATTTGTTTTGGCGTATTAACTCAAAGTTTGTGACGAACCCTTAAACATATTCAACGGTCATTTATAAACAAGTGTGTTTCTGTGACCTATGTCCTGTCAACCCGTGTTGAGCGGCCCCCCCCACTTGCAAAAATTAAAAAAGAAATGGCCCTGATTTATGAGCTATTTATGAGCTCTCATATTCCGCAACTTAATAATTTTGAGCTCGTTCCACTGAGCAGGAATTTAATATTTTAGTAGGGGAGGGGCTGAGTCAGCCCCCCCTCTGCTTAAAAATAGGAATATTGAATCAATTTTTACGGCAGAATTACGATCTATTTATGAGCTCTTGAAATGATATAGTTTTCATTTTTGAGCTCATCCCCTTCACCCCCAAACAGCCCTTTAATTGATTTAACTTAAGAGAAAAATGCTGAGAAGACTTAAAATATATCATATTGCGGATATAATTCCTATGGCTTATATATTCTAAGAATAAACTATTAATCACGTGCATTTCGATTATTGAGCTACAACCCCTTCGCAAGAAAACTACCCCATCTTTCCGGCTTAAGAGAGAGTTGTACTTAAAATACATTAAATTAATTATTTGGCGACTACATATCATTTAATAATTTATGAGCTCCCAAATTGCGCGCATTGCGATCCGCTCACCAATGTTCGTGAAAATGAATGGAAATTTACCGACATCGAAGGTCATAGTTGATTTTTACCTTCAGTGACTGCACTATAGAAAGAAAATTGCAATTCAATAATTATTGAGATGCGTATATTTTGCGAGCTCATAAATTATTAAACGATATGTAGTCGCCAAATAATTAATTTAAATTATTCTCTCTCTACAACTCTCAAGTACTCTCAAGTACAACTCTCTCTTAGGCCGGGAATATGGGATGGTTTTCTTGCGAAGGGGTTGTAGCTCAATAAATGAAATGCGCATGATTTAAGAGTTTATTCTTAGAATATAAGCTATACGAATTAAACTACTATTAAATTTTTTGTAAAAACTTACAGTTTTTCAGTAATTTTCGAAAAACCGCTTCAAAACATGCATTATTTTCACAAATAATTAAAATCTTTGATCTTTAATAACTTAAAAAGTATTGACTTATTTTAATAACTTTATATAACAAATGTTGCTTATAATTTGTCCTGTTATTGATTTGTACAGTTATTTTTTATAAAATAATTTTCACTTCCGAGAAGGGACGGTATCCACCCTCAGGGTAAAGGCGCAAGGTGGCACCATGTCACCTTTGTTTCTTGAGGTATCCTCTAACCACTGACCAATTTTCGTGAAAATCAATGAAGGTTCACCGAAATTGAAGCCAATCGTGAATTTTTACCTTCAGTGACGGCACTATACAAAACAAATTGCAATTTTCTGATCTAAATATGCGTAATTTAGGAGCTTATAAATTATTAAATGATACGTAACCGCCAAATAATTAATTTAATGCATTTTAAATACAACTCTCTCTTAAGCCGGGAAGATGGGGTAGTTTTCTTGCGAAGGGGTTGTAGCTCAATAATTGAAATGCACGTGATTTAATAGTTTATTCTTAGAATATATAAGCTATATTAATTATATCTGCAATACGATATAGCATTTTTCTCTTAAGCTAAATCAAACAAAGAGTGGTTTGGGGGTGAAGGGGATGAGCTCAAAAATCGAAACTATATCATTTCAAGAGCTCATAAATAGCTCGTAATTCTGCCGCAAAAATCGATTCAATATTCCTATTTTTTAGTAGTGGGGGGATGACTCAGCTCCCCCACTAAAATATTAAATTCCTGCTCAGTGGAACGAGCTCAAAATTTTTCATTTGAAGAATATGAGAGCTCATAAATAGCTCATAAATCAGGGCTATTTGTTTGGGGGGGGGGGGGGGCGGGCAGCTCAACACGGGTGTCCTGTCAGATAAATGTTACAGAGTGAAGAAATTTCAGAAAATGTACAAAGTACAAAATATGTCTATTATATACATCCTTTTTTTAAACATATTTTAATAAAAAATGAGTAACCATTTTCAATTTCGTTGCAAAAGGAAAGCACAGCCGAACAATATTCTAGTCCAATCAGAGAGTGCATCAAGCACCTCTACCGGTTTCGAAACTTATTAGTCTCTCATCAGGAGGCACATATGTTGCTCTCCCCGATCCAACCAAAACAAACCCCAGCGCGCAGTCCCGGATTGCAACGAACGAAATGGCATAGATGCCCTAGCGGCAACTGCTAGCAAAAAGACTAAGTTTTCACTCTAGTGGCATATAAAACAACATAATGCTATTCTACACCCCACCTGAATGAAAACAATGGGAACATTCTCTGGTTACACCTCCGAGGCTTCTACAATTTGCAAGCCATACGGATGCTGAGACTAAGGAAGATGAGGAAATTCTACAATTTACAATTCACGTCCCATCTGCTCAGCGCGGTAAAGTTCCAACGAGAATGGTTCCCTTTGTACTCTAATCAGAGTAAATGTAAATCAAAAATGAGTAACCATTTTCAATTTCGTTGCAAAAGGAAAGCACAGCCGAACAATATTCTAGTCCAATCAGAGAGTGCATCAAGCACCTCTACCGGTTTCGAAACTTATTAGTCTCCCATCAGGAGGCACATATGCTGCTCTCCCCGATCCAACCAAAACAATCCCCAGCGCGCAGTCCCGGATTGCAACGAACGAAATGGCATAGATGCCCTAGCGGAAACTGCTAGCAAAAAGACTAAGTTTTCACTCTAGTGGCATATAAAACAACATAATGCTATTCTACACCCCACCAGAATGAAAACAATGGGAACCTTCTCTGGTTACACCTCCGAGGCTTCTACAATTTGCAAGCCATACGGATGCTGAGACTAAGGAAGATGAGGGAATTCTACACTTTAAAATTCACGTCCCATCTGCTCAGCGCGGTAAAGTTCCAACGAGAATGGTTCCCTTTGTACTCTAATCAGAGTAAATGTAAATCAAAAATGAATAACCATTTTCAATTTCGTTGCAAAAGGAAAGCCCAGCCGAACAATATTCTAGTCCAATCAGAGAGTGCATCAAGCACCTCTACCGGTTTCAAAACTTATTAGTCTCTCATCAGGAGGCACATATGCTGCTCTCCCCGATCCAACCAAAACAAACCCCAGCGCGCAGTGCCGGATTGCAACGAACGAAATGGCATAGATGCCCTAGCGGAAACTGCTAGCAAAAAGACTAAGTTTTCACTCTAGTGGCATATAAAACAACATAATGCTATTCTACACCCCACCAGAATGAAAACAATGGGAACCTTCTCTGGATACACCTCCGAGGCTTCTACAATTTGCAAGCCATACGGATGCTGAGACTAAGGAATATGAGGGAATTCTACAATTTACAATTCACGTCCCATCTGCTCAGCGCGGTAAAGTTCCAACGAGAATGGTTCCCTTCATACTCCACACAGAGTAAATGTAAATCAAAAATGAGTAACCATTTTCAATTTCGTTGCAAAACGAAAATACAGCCGAACCATATTCTAGTCCAATCAGAGAGTGCTGCAAGCACCTCTACCGGTTTCGAAACTTATTGGTCTCTCATCAGGAGGCACATATGCTGCTCTCCCTGATCCAACCAAAACAAACCCCAGCGCGCAGTCGCGGATTGCAACGAACGAAATGGCATAGATGCCCTAGCGGCAACTGCTAGCAAAAAGACTGTTTTCACTCTAGTGGCATATAAAACAACATAATGCTATTCTACACCCCACCAGAATGAAAACAATGGGAACCTTCTCTGGTTACACCTCCGAGGCTTCTACAATTTGCAAGCCATACGGATGCTGAGACTAAGGAAGATGAGGGAATTCTACAGTTTACAATTCACGTCCCATCTGCTCAGCGCGGTAAAGTTCGAACGAGAATGGTTCCCTTTGTACTCTAATCAGAGTAAATGTAAATCAAAAATGAATAACCATTTTCAATTTCGTTGCAAAAGGAAAGCACAGCCGAACAATATTCTAGTCCAATCAGAGAGTGCATCAAGCACCTCTACCGGTTTCGAAACTTGTTAGTCTCTCATCAGGAGGCACATATGCTGCTCTCCCCGATCCAACCAAAACAAACCCCAGCGCGCAGTCCCGGATTGCAACGAACGAAATGGGATAGATGCCCTAGCGGCAACTGCTAGCAAAAAGACTAAGTTTTCACTCTAGTGGCATATAAAACAACATAATGCTATTCTACATCCCACCAGAATGAAAACAATGGGAACCTTCTCTGGTTACACCTCCGAGGCTTCTACAATTTGCAAGCCATACGGATGCTGAGACTAAGGAAGATATACTACATATTTTAATGTTTGAAAAGTAAAAACTAAAAACTAGTGAAAACTAAAACGTAAAAAATAAAAAAATATGAAAACAAATTTTTAAACGCTTTTCTTTAGTTACGAGTGACTACAATTAAAAATATTATTAAAAAAATCAACTAAAAAGCAAAAAATAAAAAAAATCAAACTCGAAGGTTTATTCGAAAAAAACTGTTTAGACAGATTAAATTTTTTTTTTGTAAGCATTTATTAACAATCAGAATTACATATTCTATAAGCTAATTTGATAACAAGTACAATAACATATATCAATGTATTATTGTACACTAAAATGGCGTTATGAGGTACATCACCCAGCGGTTTCACCTCAGTTTCAGCGAAGATCTATGGGCCATAATCTTCGCAATCTTCTGTTGTTTAGTGGCTGTAGTAATGGTAATATTAATTGGTTGGGGTGGTCTTCCAATTTCTCGTGATGTCTGTTGGCTCTTTCTTGAATTACTGTGCTGACTAACGGGATGTTTAGGTCTGTATGAAGGGTTTGGTTGGAAATGTACCACGGGGCATTTGCGATGGTGCGTAGAATTTTTGATTGAGTTCTTTGGATAATTTTTGTGTTTGATTTGCTGGCACAACTCCATAGTTCTATACCGTACGTCCATATAGGTTTGATGACTGTTTTATAAATCAGCAGTTTGTTCTCAATTGAGAGTCGAGATTTTCTACCTATAAGCCAATTAATTTCTTTCACTCTCAACTCAATTTGTTTCTTCTTCTTTAAAATGTGTTGTTTCCAGTTTAATTTAGAATCAAGATGAAGCCCCAGGTATTTGAAGATGTTCTGTTGTGGTATGTTGACTTGATTAAGGCTAATATTTGGGCATTGGTCTTTCCTTAGTGTGAAATTATATGTGTTGACTTAGTTTCGTTAGCTTTTATCTTCCATTTCTTTAACCACTGTCCAATTTGGTCTAGGTGTTCTTGAAGTTTTAATACTGCAGCTCTTGGATCCTCTTCAGTTGCAAATATTGCTGTATCATCAGCGAAAGCTCCAATGGTGGTTTGTGAAGAGGTTGGTAAATTGGATGTGTACAGTACATAAAGAAGTGGACCCAATATACTACCTTGTGGGACTCCTGATTGAATTTTGTTACGGTTTGATAGTTCATCCTCCACTTTAGTTTCAAATTCTCTGTGATTTAGATATGATTTTAATAAGTCAAAGTATTTGTTGGGTAGGGATTTTTTGATTTTATAAAGTAATCCTGGGTGCCATACCTTATCAAATGCTTGTCTGATGTCCAGAAAGGCTACTGTGCAATACTGTTTATTGTCCAAAGCTCTATTAATTACATTTGATATGCGATGGCATTGTTGCACTGTAGAATGACCTTGCCGGAATCAAAATTGGTGTTCTGGGATCCAGTTTTGGAATTCTAGGTCGCTCATAATTCTTTTAAGTAACAGCTTTTCAAGAAGTTTTGACATTATTGGCAGTAGACTTATTGGGCGGTATGATGAAACATCCGTTAAAGCTCTACCAGGTTTCGGTATTAAATATACAAAAATACAGACAGATTAAATATACAAAAATTTCACACATTCGTTAAAAAATGGAAAAAATCATAAAACATTCGTCAAAGAACAGCGTCTTCATCGAATAAACGGTTTTCGCCCCACGCTTTTCTTTAACGAATGTGTTAGATTGTTTAAATTTTTTAACGAATGTGTGATATTTTTGTATATTATTTAATCTGTCTAACACTTCTTTTCGAATAATCCTTCGAGTTTGATTTTATTTTATGTAAACTAAGTTTAATATTATTATTAAATCAAAAGCAATATTTTGGTCTTTGAGCTTTATTTAGGAGAAATAACAACTTTAGAGTTAAAACAAAGTGCGACTTATTGTTAAGAAACTGACAAAAAAAATATTAAAACTAAACATTATTGGAAAAAAACTTCATTAATAGCGTGTGTTTCCTCCTCTTGCATTAATGACAGCTTCTAGACATCGAGGTATACTTGCAATAAAATTACGAATCACATTCTGGTTCTTGTAATAAGAATTCTCGTAGCTCCTGGGCAGTTATTGGAGCGGGTGTATGCCTTCGAATACTTCGGCCCAACTCATCCCAGACATGTTCGATAGAATTAACGCCTGGATAGACAATGCGGAAACGGCGGGTTCGTTGGAAAAAATATTCCCATGAGATTTTTTGCATAATCACATTCGTGAGACATCCCAGAATAAGGTTCAAGAAGTCGCCCATGTGAAAAGTGGTCCAAATTTTTTTTAACACCTTTTTTAATCAAATTGCAAAAATCCGTAGTTTTGACCCCCACAATTTTTTTTAGATCTTTTGACCATTCTGGACAAAAAAGGTCTGTTATATTTTCTCTCTAAAGTTGATCGTTTTCGAGTTATAAGCAATTTAAAATTTGAAAAACGCAAAAATGGCCATTTTCAAGGCTTAATAACTCGGTTAAAAGTTATTATTATGAAAGTCGGAAAGTGAAAAAATTGTAAAATAGGAATGTATTCCAGTGACGAAGAGTTGCAGTTTTTTTATTTGTTTTTTTGGTAGATAAAATATTGTATGAAACTGTGCGTGAAGTACTTTTTGCGCACTTAGGCGATGTATAGCACTCGGTCCGATCGTGCTCTAAACATCGCGTGCGTGCGCAAAAACCATACTTCACGAACTGTTTTATAAATAACTTAGTATTTCACTGCGTAACAATTTTTGTTAGATTATCTTGGTCATTCGGAGCAAAAAGGTCTCTTGTGATTTTTCTCTAAAATTTGTAGTTTTCGAGTTAAGGCGCGTTTACATGTATCTAGTAACTGGCGCCAGTCGCACTGGAACGACAGTGCTGGCATCATGTAAACGCTTTTTTGTTCCAGTCCAGCGCTGTCTGCCAGCGCTGTCTCGAATAGAAGGCTGGTCTATTTTTCGTGCCAGTGGCACTCGTCCGCGTCCCCTCTAACCCCGTGCCAGTGGTTGTAGACACGTGTAAACACAGCGTTCCAGTCGCTGGCGCTGTCGTACCTGTGGTTTCAGTGGCCGTATTAGGATTTTTAATAAGAGTGCCAGTGAGATTGGCACCAGTTACTGGATACGTGTAAACGAACCTATCCAGCGCTGTCTTAGTCAAGCACTCGCATTCCAGTGAGACTGGCGCCAGTTACTGGATACGTGTAAACGTTACTTTATACGAGATTTAAAATTTGAAAAATACGAAATGGCCATGTTTAAGGCTTAATAACTCGATTAAAAACTATTATTATGAAAGTCAGAAAGTCACCTAATCAAAGTTTAAAGCCCCCCCCCCCCCCCCCCATTACAAGACCCTGAAGAAATTTTTGTCATTATTTTATTACTAAGCTGTTATTTTTAAGTAATAATAATTAGTGCCATGCACGTACACCCGCGTCAATACGATCTAACCACTTATTGTTATTAATTAAAAATAACAGCTAAGTAATAAATTAATGACACAGATTTCTTCATGATCATGTAGCGGGGGATTTTAACTTTGATTTAGTCACTTTCTGACTTTCTTAGTAATAATTTTTAACCGAGTTAATAAGCCTTGAAAATGGCAATTTTCGCGTTTTTCAAATTTTAAATTTCTTATTACTGGAAAAAGATCAACTTTACAGAAAAATTATAAGAGACCTTTTTTGTCCAGAATGGTCCAGAAAACCTAAAAAAATTGTCTGGGCCAAAAATATTTTGATTTTTGCAATTTGATTAAAAAAATTGTTAAAAAAAATTTGGACCACTTTTTGCGTGGGCGACTTCTTGAACCTTATCCTGGGGTGTCTCGCTAATGTGATTATGCAAAAAAATCTTATGGGAATATTTTTCCCAACGAATCCGCCGTTTTCGCCTTGTCTAGGACTGAGTGGTGGCAAATCATACCGCTTAACTCCCCCGGCATTAAAATATTCTCTGAGAACTCGGGCAGTATGGAGTTTATCATTATCTTACATTAAATGCCATGTTCGCCCATACTAGTCATGAAAGACGAAACACGATCATCTAAAACTACGCCAGTCAATGGGAGCAAGAATAGCATATTACCTCCGAATTTTATCCTACTGCATGAATTTTAATGAAATTATGGGAATAGCCTCTACTTATCTTTTAATTTAAAATCTAGCCTATGACGATGTGCGGTTTTACCTTGGGGGTGGTTCCCACCCCTTCTCGGGGGGTGAAAAATTTTTTGGTTATAATAACCACGAAAGTGACTAAGAAGCTAATCCTTAGTAAAAACTGTTGTATAATTTTTTTTTAAAACAATACTTTTTGAGATATTCGCGGTTGAAAATTGGCCATTTTCATTGAAAAATGACACCTTTGCTGACGGTTTTTTGCGAATACACTAAAAACTATGCAATTAACGGAAAAACTATACAAAATATTTTTGTAGCTTATAAAAACACAAAGAGACTCGTTCCTTCATAAATCTTCTAGTTATAATACAAAAAGAGACATGGTAGGTGAGAAAAGCTTGTTTTTTTTGTGCATGCTCAAATCGGTGTTTATAACTAGACTAGGGATGGCGGTTTTTGACAAAACACCGGTTTTCGGTTATACCGGTTTTTTTTGCTTACGGTTTAACCTGGCGGTTATAACCGGCCAAAAAAACCGGTTTTTTGGAAAAACCGGTTTTCGGTTTTTTGAATCCAATAGGTTACAAACTTACATTCACTATACACTTTAGTTTGCGATACTCCATTCGACTCAATATGAATATGATCAAAATTAGTACTATCGAAAGAACATGTATTAATTTTAACACGTTTGTATATTTGTAGAATAAGTAGAACTCATTTTAACTCATTTAATAATTCCTGTATGAGTGTATCGTTTTGAAAACGTAGGGAAATTCTTGTAGATTCGTATTCGTAATCAGTAATTCGATATTCATAGTCAGAGCATTATTTTTGGTAATCAGAAAAAGTCATTCACCCACTTTCAATGTCAAGAGTTAAGTGTGAAAAATAGATGATGTTTGCGTCTAATTCAACCAGATCACTTCTTATGTAAATATTATGATTAAAAATACCTTTTCAAGGAAATATTATAATAATACTTAGTAATTGTTTCTGGCTGATGTGAGATTGCACTTTCAGTTTGCTTCTGTATTTTATAAAATAAAATAAAATTTGAATTATGGTTTTGTTTGGAATAATTACTTGAGAATAATAGTTATGATTGGGATCCAAAATAATACCTAACCTAATCCTAATCACCGTAAAAAGCTAATAACCGGTTTTTACTTTAAAAAGAAAAAACCGGTTATAACCGGAAAAAAAAACGGTAAAACCGGTTATTGCGAAGTAAAAAAACCGGTTTTAGGTTTAAACCGGTAGGTTTTTCCCATCCCTAAACTAGACCAGTAAGGATCTGCGAAAAAACGTCTATTTTTGGATGTGAGAGGCGGCATTCGGATTTTTGCAGATAAAGTTAGCTGACACCTTCAGTAATAATAATTGACTTATGCTCCTTCTCAAATATGTCCGGAACATTAATAAAAAAATTCAAATATTTAAAAATTTCGAAAAACATCGATTTTTTCTGTTTTCTTTGCTTATAACTTTTTGCTTATAACGATTTGTTTTGGAACAAAGTCGTAAAGAAATAAAGTAAAGAGATAAAGTAAAAATATAATTAAATTTTGTATGATATACAACTGGTAAAAAATATCTTAAGGTATTACCTTTTCTGCAATATAGCAATAAATACAAAATAAGGGGGCAAAATAAGTCTGTTGTTATTCAATATTTTTTAACCACTTTGGTGGCACTTAGAACCCTAGTAATTCGCTTAAGAAATTCTTTGTAATATACTTAAATCGTGTACCAAATTTCATTAAAATCGACCAAATAAATTTTGCATAATAAATTTGCAATCTAAATGTTTTTAAAAAAGTTCAAATTTTTTAAAATCTTTCTGAACAAAAAGTAGACCATTTAGAAGTTGGCTAATTTTTTTACATATACATAAAGATGTGCTCTACCTATCTAATAAACTTTACAGAATTATAATCGGATTATTTACGGGCCCTCAGCAATGTTTTAAATTTATAAACAATTTTTTGGCTTATAAATAAATAGCTTTGTTTAATAATAAAAAAATGAATTTTTAGCAATTCAAAGAATAGGGAACTTGCATAAATTTTTAAATTCGAAAAAAATGTTATAAATCACAACAGAACATAATTTAAAACATGTATCAAAGATAAAAAAGTTTTGTTTGTCTTTCGTTTGGCCCATAAAGACGATTAAAAATTCAAATTAAAACAGGTGGCAAAAAACGCGTCGTGACGTCACTGGGTTGTACATTTACATTTTTCCAATAAAGTAAACAGAATTTTAAATTAGACGTTATAAACGTCAGTAGAAAATACATATATGTGACGTTACAAGTGTTTTTGATCGTTTGAACTATTCATAGAAAATTTTTACTTTTACAAAATGGTTTAATTTTCAATAGTAAACCTTCGTTCCTTTTCTTCAAAAACAGTATAAAACTCCAATTTTAACAAACTGGTATATATTATTACAATGACATACAATAAATGTCATTAGAATATAAATATTTTTGACTTATTCCACGACGATGAGCTGGCCAAATACCCAAGTAGGTGGAGGCCAATAAACTAAAGAAGGAGAAGAAGAATATACCTAAATATAGGGTTGTGTCTAGGTATACGTTAACGTGTACGCAAATAAAAAAGTTAGAGTGTCCATGATTTCTTATTTTTTATTTGTTTAGTGTTTGTTTTTAAATTAACTATGGAGTGTGGACAATTATTTAGTTCTTTTAACGGGTTTAAGAACATTTTAAAACAGCACGAAAAAGATAAGGGACTATAAATTAATATATATTTTTTAGTTATAAATGAAATAGTACTACCGTCCAAGATTAAAATAAAAGGAAGACCTAAAGCTTTCACAATAATAATTAACTTGTTCTGAAGCTATTATCCTTGTGGAATTTTTGTAATCAACTATTCTAAATGAGAACTAAGCCACAATTTAACTAAAAAATTGATTTTATTAACGTTTCGACGTCTAAACCTGATGTCGTTGTCAAAATAAAAAACATTATTAAATTAAACAAAAATGTTGTTGCTTAGTAAAAAATTTTTTCTAATAATTTATTTAATCTGACTAATTTTTGTATTTTGACAATGACATCCGATTTGGACGTCGAAACGTTAATAAAATAATTTTTTAGTTAAATTGTGGCTTATTTTGCATTTAGAATAGTTGATTATAATAATTCACTTACATATAAAAATTATTTTAACAATATTTTGTACCTACATGTCATGTCAACTAAATACATATAATTATTTTGCTAACCTAAATATATACTTTTATATATATATATATATATATATATATATATATATATATATATATACATTGATTTATTACAATTAAGTTTGAAACATCTGAATAGTTCTGCTTCCCTTCCCTTAACAAATATTTTTCTATCAAACACTAAACATATCAAAATAGCATGTACTAAAATGTATAGTCACTGCGCAAGCTAAATAATGACGTCACTGGCTTGATGAAGTTTAATTCGCGTCTACCTAACTTTTTTATTTGCGTACACGTTAGCGTGTACCTAGACACAGCTAAATATAACCATAATCAAAACGAATGCAAAACTGTGTGACGTCACGGGACGTTTGAACTATTTTATACCGCCGAAGACTTTAAATATGTATTTCTAAGTTATTACGAGTTTTTGAAAAGTGAAATTTTGGAAATCTCATTTTTAAACAAAACTGAACATTATTATTTAATAAAAAAAAATGTGCAAGTTCCCTATTAAAACCGGTATAATTTGACTTAAACTTTCAAATGCTGTCGGCAGAATTGCTATTTTATTTTTTAATCAAACGTTATTCGCGTTCAAATATTGGAATTTCTCGATTTTTTGAAAGTTCCACCGCGTTTATCTCGAAAACTATGCATCATACGAAAAAACTTGTAAGAACATTTTTTGCTTAGAATTACCCAAGACATACAAAAAAATGTTTTATTTTGCGAAAAATCGATGTTATGTAATTCCTCAAGTTCTTGGTTTATAACAATCTTATCGACATCCGGATCGAAAACTTGGTAAACCCATCTAAATAAAGGAGCCCGTAGCACCCTCTCCTAAACACAGCACTAATTTTTTTATAAGCCAAAAAATTGTTTATAACTTTAAAACATTGCTGAGGCTGCTTAAATAATCCGATTTCAATTCTGTAACGTGCACTAGATAGGTGGAGTACTTCTTTATATGTAAAAAAATTGACAAATCTTTGTATGTTCTAGTTTTTGTTGTGCAAGATTTTAAAAAATTTTAATTTAAAAAAAAAAGTTTAGATTGGAAAATAATTATGCAAAATCTAGTAAGTCAATTTTAATGAAATTTGGGGTACGGTTTTAGCACATTTCAAAAATTTTCTAAGCGAATTAGGAAGGTTCCAAGTGTAACCTGAGTGATGGAAAATCATTTTATAATGACAGGCGTGTTTTTCCCCTCATTTTATATTTATTGCCATTTTGAAGCAAGGGTGATAAATTAAGACATTTTAAACCAATCGCATCTGATAGAAAATTTAATTATCTTTGTTTTATTCCTATACGACTTTGTTCTAAAATAAATAGTTTTTCAGTTGTACGCAAAAGGAGCATAACTCAATTATTATTAACGAAGTTATCACCTAACTTTATCCGCAAAAATCTGAATGCCACCTCTCACATCCACCTAAAAACAGATCCTTACTGGTCTAAACAGAGAAACGGTCGATCTTAGGTGAATAATAATGATACTAATACCTTTTGAAGTGCTTTAATAAAGCTTTAAAACAAGCAATATTAAATGTCGGATTACATTCAAACTAAGCGAGATATGCTGCAAAAAAGTTGATGACTAATGTATTTTAAGAGAAAATAAGAAGTATATTTAACCCCCATCCATCAGAATTTAAATGCATCGTTTTCCTTCTACAATACTTTTTAATATAGTTTTATTTCTATGTTCAAAAAGTGTGACGGGTTTAAAATGAATGATTTTTGAAAAAAAAATAAGATAAAATTATAGAGCGGATTTTCAAATTTTCTTGAAAATCTTCAATTTTCTTCATGTAACTTGAAAATGATAAGAGATACAGTAGCGAAAAATAAAAACAAAATTTTTCTCTAAAAAAACCCTACATTTTTATGCATTATATTTTTTTCGTATCTCTTATCAATTTCGAATTACATGGAGAAAAAGGAGATTTTTAAAAAAATTTTAAAATGTCCTCTATAATTTGAACTTTATTTTTAAACCATTTAGTTTAAACCCGTCCAACTCTTTGAACATAGAAACAACACTATAATAAAAAGCATTTTAGAAGAAAAACGATGTATTTAAATTCTGACGGATGAGGGGTTAAATATACTTATATACTTAATTTTAATGTAATTAACATTTAATACTGCTCATTTTAAAGGTATTTTCAAGCACTACAAAAGCTATTGGTATCATTATACACCTAAAATCCACCGTTTTTCTGTTATTTTAAGTTAAATACACCTATTTGAGCATGCACAAAAAAAAAAACAAACTCTTCTCACCTACCATATCTCTTTTTCTGTTATAACTAGAAGTTATGTCGATTTATGAATGAACGAATCTCTTTGCTTTTTTAGAAGCTACAAAAATATTTAATATCGTATTTTTTTTAGATGCAAAGTTTTTAAGGTATTCGCAAATAACCGTCCGCAAAGGTGTCATTTTTCAATGAAAATTGTCAATTTCCAACCACGCATAACTCAAAAAGTATTGAGTTTTCAAAAAAAAAATATAAAACAGTTTTTCTCTACTTCCATAAAAGGTCTCCAAGGCGACTTTGTCAAACGCGTCAAACGCCTTCGTCAGATCAATGAAGCAAGTATACGCTGGCATGCCGAACTCTATAGCTTTTTCTTTTATTTGTTTTATTATAAATACTGCGTCTGTTGTAGACCGCCCCTTTGTAAAACGTTGTTGTTCTTCAGCATTAATGATTTGGCTTTCCAATTTGTCCTTAAAGCGCCTGATACACACGCAATATTTAAGTACGCGGGTTTAAAGATCGCGGACTTACTCGGCTCGCCGTCGGTGATACACGGCAGACTTAAAGTACGCGGTTTTAAAGATCGCGGTCGCCGTCGGTAGCAAAAAATTTAGAAACTGTCCTCGTGGTTAAATTTTTTATTTTCTGTGTACCTAATTTTGCTGAAATCTTATGTTTTTTAGTAGAGTTTGATTATTTTTTTGACCAGGTTTTGTTAAATAGAAGAATAATTTGATTTTTTATAAGTGTGGTAAGCTGTCAAAATCATGATGTGAAGTATAGCACTTGTTTTTGATCTATTTTAATTTAATACAAGGTAGGCATAAACAAACAAAATATCATAGATTAGATGGTAATATTTTCATCAGGAGGATAAAACAGCCTCTAAATAATTAGGTTTACTCAAAAACAAATAATCAAAATAATTTAGTATAGCTTAAAATAGTGTTTTACGGTTTTCTCAAAACTTATAAAATGTAAATTGTCTCCTTTCAACAATAAACGATTGAATTATTTCTAGGCAATTTGCTTAATTAGTGAAAATATAACTGTAACTTTAAACGCAATAACATGATGGCTCGAGGCTCGTGGCTCGTGGCAGTGATACACGTACGGGTTACGAGTAAGATTTCAAACGTGTTGGATCGACGGCGTACTTACTCGGCGGACTTAAAGTACGCGTACTTGCGGTGATACACGCGCGAAAAAGGTCGCGAGCCATAAGTTCGCGTACTTACTCGCGTGTGTATCACCCCTTTAAAAATACCCGTGAAAAGTTTCATCGTCGTATTTAAGAGGGTTATTCCTCTGTAGTTTTGTGGGCAAATTTTTTGTCCTTTTTTAAATATGGGGACTGTGATGCTCTTATGCCATTCATCTGGTGTTTCAGTTTCATTTAAGATTTTTTAAAGAGTTGTGGCAGTATACATGTTGGTTCAGGGCCTCCACATTTTAATAGTTCATTGGGTATACCATCCGTTCCAGGCGATTTTCTGTTTTTTAGCTTCTTGATTTTTGCTTCTACCTCTTCGCCATTAATTGTAGCACTTCCATGTGTTTCGTATTCGTTTATATTCAGCGTTTCTTCAGCATCATATAGCTCTTTTAAATGCTCTTTTATAAATACCACCTTGGTTTGCACAAACTCGTTAATGGACCATTAATAATAGAACTTGTGTGAAAGAACTTAAAAGCAATTAATTTTGAATTTGTTATTCTTCATTAACTACTGTTGCATATTCAAGAGCTCTGAATTTAAGAAGTCTTATGCCTGGTTGCACCAACAGATCTTAAGCTCCAGTTTAGCTAAGCTCTACTTATATCTAGGGCCTCCTTGAGTATCACTTAGGTTGCATCATAATTTTAGATTCTTACCTTATTATTAATTATACCTATTATTATATTATGGTATTTTTATTGTAATATATTATAATTATATTAAATTAATTCTTATGATATTCTCGACTTAAGCTTAAGATCTGTTGGTGCAACCGGGCATTAAACAATCAATATAAATACACACATCCTGGTCGGACAGCCCTAATAGCCAAGGTCAAACAAATAAACGGAAGAAGAAAAATATTTCTTAATACGTCTTCTTTTTTTCAAAGAACGTTTTCTGTATGGAGTAAATCACACGGAACTGCCATAACAAAATATATTTTGTAAATTTTGACATTCTAAAAGCAGTGTCACAAAAGTCACAAAATGGCGGTTTGTTTACTTTGGCGAAAAAGTATAAAACGTCATTATAGATATTATATTAGTGATTCAGTATATTTTATGTCTTTTAAATGGAAACTTTAAGGTGGTCATTTCAGATAGTGTTGTCAATATCCTCTAAAATGTGGAAATATGTTTGTTTTCAATTCAGAAAATGTACTAGGAAAATTCTTCAGCACCAAGTTATAAGATATGATATAGTTCCTTTATCACCATTATCGAAACATAGGTTAAGCATTGTTAAAAGAAAAATTCTTGTTCTGGATTTGGACGAAACGTTAGTACACTCACATCATAATGGTGTCGCCAGACAAATAGTAAGACCAAAAATGCCGCCTGATTTTATATTGGACATTGAAATTGAGAGGCATCCTGTTCAATTTTTTGTGCATAAGAGACCACACGTTAGCTATTTTTTAGATATAGTGTCCAAATGGTACGAATTAGTGATTTTTACTGCAAGCATTCAAGCATACGGTACAGAAGTAGCCGATATATTAGACGCTGGTAAAGGTATCCTATCGAGAAGATTTTACAGGCAACATTGCACACAAGAAATTGGTTCCTATACTAAAGATTTAAGTACTGTCAGTGATGATCTTTCTAGCATTTTCATAATAGATAATAGTCCAGGTGCATATAGAGCATATCCAAATAATGCAATTGCTATAAAGTCATGGTTTTCTGATCCGACAGATATAGCTTTACTGAATCTTCTACCGTTACTAGATGCTCTCAGGTTCACGTCAGATGTGAGATCTGTATTATCGAGAAATTTACATTTGAACAAACTGTCATAGAATATAAAAGTGTCTGTGTGAAATTGTACCAATTGCTTTCCTGCCGCTAGTTGTATACTGATCAATAGAAAAGAGTAAATATTACTTTGTCTTAAGAGAAAATATTTTTTAATAAAAAGATAAACATAAAATTTGTGTTTTAGTGAAATTTAATAAAAAAAATAAAATACCATTTAATAAAAAAAAAGAAAAAAATTTAATTTAAATTTTATTTTATTCTTAATCTAGTTATTTGATCATAAAAGTTTTGGACTTATTTATTATGTTTGTTGGTGGTGTGCTTAATGCAGCGTTTCTCAACGTTTTACCATTTGCGCCCAAATTTTCCATAATTATATTCACCGTGCCCCCCCCTCGTTCAATAACAATATATCTATGCAATAATAATATACCTTGAGCAGCATGAAACCTAATAAACTAAAAAAACATTGGGAAACGCTTCATAGTGAGTACAAAAACAAACCCCGAGAATTCTTCGAGTTAAAATTAAAATGGCGTGAAAAGCTAAAATTAGTTTTAATAAAAACTTTGACTGTGAATGAAATAGCTTTACTTGCCTCTTATAAAGTCTGATATTAAATAGCCAGATCTAAAAAGTCTAACACTATTGGTGAAGATCTTATATTACCAACTGCAATCAAAATTGTAGAAACTGTGTTTGGAGATAATTTTGCTAAAAAACTGGGGTGTATACCTCTATCAAATGATACTGTTGCCCGCCGAATTGGTGATATAGCTGAATATGTACAGGATCAGCTAATCAGGAAGTTGCGTGAAAAGCTGTTTTCGATTCAGCTTGATGAGGCAACAGTAGCAATAAATATGCTCATTTTATTGCATACGTTCGATTTTGTGATGGCAGATCAGTAGTAGAACTACTTTTCTGCAAACCAATAGAATTGATAGCAAAGTCGCTTGAATCATTTGCTATGTTAAATGATTATATAAATGAAGCAAAAATAGAGACACTGTATGATCAACAGAGAAGCTCTGGCTCGAATATTGTGCTACGGTTGTAACAATAGTTAATTATCTACATAAAAATGAGACCTTTGAAAACTAGAATCTTTTCAGTACTTTGCAAAGATATGGATGCAGTACATTCAGCACTATTATTTTATTGTGAGGCAAGCTGGTTATTACGTGGGAAATTTTTACAACGTGTTTTGAATTAAGACATGAAATCGCCATTTTTCTAGAAGAAGAAAAGAGGCCGCAAGCCTAGATGTTTCACGATGGTTTATTTTTGATGAAATTGAGTTACCTGGTTGATATATTCGAGAAACTAAATAATTTGAACTTACAACTTCAAGGGCCCAATACACATATATTTGATACGAATGATAAAGTTACCGCTTTATGTAGAAAATTGAAATTGTGAAGCAGAAATTTAAAGCAAAAAACCTAGAAATATTTGAAAATGTGGATGAATGTTTTAAAACTTACCAGGCTGAAGAACAACACGTGAAAGTTGTTTTTGTAACCATTGAAAATCATTTAGCAATGCTGAAAAAAAATTTTAAAAGATATTTTTCGCCGACGACCAATTAATACGTACCTAATAGTTATGAGTGGGTCGGGAATCCGTTTCAAATTACACCCGAAGAGCTCTCTACTGCAGAAGAAGAAACCTTCATAGACTTCACAGCAAATGCTCAAATCAAGAAACAGTTTAATATTAGAGCCCTCTTTGAATTTTGGGCAGGGGTAAATGATGAGTTTTCTGCACTGAAAATCAGAGCGTTCCGTATACTATTACCGTTTTCACCATCCTACCTTTGCGAAACAGGATTTTCCGCGATGGCTGCTTTAAAGACCAAATATAGATCGCAGCTAAATATAGAGAAAGAACTGAGAGCGTCTATTTCTAATATTACACCCTGTTTCGATAAGCATTGCTCTGCAAAACAGGCCCAAGGAAGTCACTAATTTACATTAAAGTTGTTGATTTAGTATTCAGTGCTCATAACTATGTATAGCTTCTTGTTCATGGGTATTTTATTTTTTTGTTTGTCAGAATTTTGTTTTGCTTTGATTTTAGTAAATTAGTCAATGTTTTAGGTGTTTTTTTTTTGATATTTTCACGCCCCCCATTGCTAAAAGCGCGCCATCCTAGGGGGGCGCGCCCCACAGGTTAAGAATCACTGGCTTAATGTGCTTTTAGATTAGTCCATGGAATCTTATGGGAAGCATTAACACCAACTCAGTGGTATAAAGCAGAAATTATCCTACTTCATAAAAAGGCGATATAATGGACCTCAGTAACTAAAGGCCCATTATGGGCCTGTAGTTTCTACTAAGTGGTTCTGTAAATATGGGAAAGCCTACTAAACCAGTTAACGAGTTCGTGCAGACCAGGGGAGTATTTATAAAACAGCATTTTAAAGAGCTATATGATGCTGAAGAAACGCTTAATATAAACGAATACGAAACACATAGAAGTGCTACAATTAATGGCGAAGAGGTAGAAGCAAAGATCAAGAAGCTAAAAAACAGAAAATTGGTTGGAACGAATGGTATACCTAATAAACTATTAAAATATGGAGGCCCTGAACTAGCATGTAAACCAGGGGTGGGCAAATACTTTTAAGCGCGGGCCAAAATGAAATTTTCAAAATGTCTCCCGGGCCGGAGACATATTATATCCAGTATGTACGCTGCGTACAATGTTTTTGGTGGAGATTTTTCTCTGTCCAAGAAAGTTTTTTGACATAAATACTATAAGTATCATTTTAAAGTATTTGGACAAATACATTTGACTGCTAATAATAAATAATAGTAATAATAAATTGTCTTACTTGTGTGTACATGCGAACAATTTGTTCTTAGTAAAATTTCGAAATTTTTAAAATGGTCCATTATATTAAGCCATAACAGGCATCCAGATAAAAATTGACATTCATAAATTCAAGAGCAGCCTTTTTGAAGATAAGGAAATTTCTGAGCAATCAAAGATTCAATCTGCAAATCTGATATCGGATGGTAAAATGTTATGTCAAGTCAACTATCACAGTAATAATTTAAAGGTGTCAACTGATCCAGTATGGTCATGTAGAAAGATTGGACGACGACAGGCTGCCAAAACAAACTTTAAAATGAACGCCAAAAAAAGAAGGAAGAGAGGAAAGCCGAAACAATCCGGGCTAGGTGACATTCAGAAGACAATGTCGGAAAGGAACCTTCACCCTGGCGAATGCAACGACGGACGAAGCTGGAAACTGGGAACCGGAAGGCGGAAACCCTATAAAAACCCGGGATAATAATAAAAATGTTATGTCCACCCTATTCTTCTTTCTTGGATTGTCAATGCTGACTTAGTGAGAAAGCTGGAAGCTTTTGACATGTGGCTTTTTAGGAGAATTTTGAAAATACCATCGACCGATCATATTACGAACAAAATGGTGTTGCACAGAATGGAAAAGGAACAGAGAACTTTGACCATCGTTAAAGAGAGAGAGACAGCAAGGAGAAAGGGCACATACTAATAAATGATAAGTACGATGTTGTATGTTGTTGAAGCAGCTGATTATGAAGGGTAAAAATGAAGGAAAAGGGTCCTGGTAGACGACAAATACCCTGGCCCAAAAATATTCGCGCCTGAACCGGGTTAAACACATAGAGGTTTTTAAGAAAAGCAGAAGAACGAGATTAATTATTTATATGAACCCTACAAACACTAATCTAATACTGTTAATATCAACAAAATCGCATAACAGAGATTAAGAGCGTAGCCGCAAAATTTCGGGCCAATGCTTTTTAAATGAATCCTTTTTTTCGAATACTGAGAAAAATAATAAATATTTTTGAAAAATTTAAACGCAGAATGAAAGATTAAATTATTACTGAGAGCCAAAAGTCCCTTAGAGTAAACAAAATGTTTTTTTTTGAATGAGATATTTGAAATTAAAAATCACACTAATTTTTTTCTTTTTTTTTATCCCTGCGACTTACTAAAATAAGCATTGTAGAAGTTTTCAGGGACTTTCGGCCCTCGGCAGTATAATTTTCTCAGGCTTCGAAAACAATGAATGCATTTAAAAATCATTGCGCCTATCCTCTTAAAAAAGTTTGCGGGATTTTTCAACGGGCGGGATAAAGTAAGCAAAAGGGCCGCATCCGGCCCGCGGGCCGCCTTTTGCCCACCCTTGATGTAAACTCTCGAAACTCTTTAAAAAAATCTTAAATGAAACTGAAACACCAGATGAATGGCATAAGAGCATCACAATTCCCATATTTAAAAGAGGACAAAAAACCTGCCCACAAAACTACAGAGGAATAACCCTCTTAAATATGACGATGAAACGTTTCACGGGTATTCTTAAAGACAAATTGGAAAGGCAAATCATTAATGCTGAAGAACAACAACGTTTTACAAAGGGGCGGTCTACCACAGACGCATTTAGAATAAAACAAATAAAAGAAAAAGCTATAGAGTTCGGCCTACCTTTGAAGTGGTGGACAAATTCACATACTTGAGCTCCCTGATCACCAAGAAGAAAGTCATGACGGAAGAAATCAAGAGAAGAATAATGCTAGCGAACAAATGCTATTTTGGACTGAGTAGATATATGAGAAGCAGAAACTTAAGTCAAAAAACAAAAATAACCATATTCAAAACCCTTATACAACCAGTGTTGACATATGGATCGGAGACATGGACCATCTCAGATGGAAGCGGATAGCAGATGAAAACCTTCTGCTCATATTTGAAGGAGGGACCCTAAGAGGAATATTCGGTGGCATCTGTAAAAATGGTATTTTGAGGAGGAGGTACAACTACGAGGTATACCACAGATTTAAACATATTTGGTGGTAAAGACGTAGTATCTCTTATAAGAATAGAAAGACTAAGATGGACAGGACATCTAGCAAGATCACAGCATAACAACCATTCTAAAAGAATCCTTATGTCACAACCTGTGGGAAGTAGAAATAGGGGTAGGCCAAAACTTAGATGGAAGGATGGTGTAGATGAGGATGGAAGAAAAATAGGAGCAGCAAACTGGCAACGGTTAGCAATGGATAGGACTGACTGGCGTAATAGACTTGGGAAGGTCGAGGCTCTTTCATAGGGCTGTAGCACCATTGATGATGATGATAGAGTTCGGCATGCCAGCGCATATTTGCTTCATTGATCTGATGAAGGCGTTTGACAGAGTTCGCCTGGGAGACCTTCTTATGCTAGTAATAGCAAATAAAACACCGACCAGCATAACAAAGATAGTCCATAACCAAAATAACAACAACGTAACCAAAGTTAGAGCAGAAGACCAGTTCACTGAAAATAGTCCAACATCGGGAGGAATTTGACAAGGCGACCGTTTAAGCCAATTCTTGTTTGACTTACTTATGGGAAAAACTATAAACAAAGAAACATCTCTTAATCTCGGATATAGAATGGGCAAGAAAAGAATTGGTATGGTGTGTTAAGCAGATGATGCAGCAATTATTGTCGAATCAGAGGATGATCTTCAGAGTCAGGTCTTTCAGTTCTTTTAAATAAGCCGGCAATTAAATAAGAACATTTCTACCAACAAAACTAAATGTACGACAATAGCAAAAGATCCGCTCAGATGTAAGTTAGTGGTTGACAACAACCCCACAGAACAGGTGATGTAATTCAGATATCTGGACTATCTAAAAGTATCTAGAATGCAGGGCTGATATTTGGTTACTGTTCCATGGATGAGGGAATTTTTAGCTAATTGCTCTACGTGTTCATTATGTGTAAGTCCTGAATGTGCTTTGATCCACATAAGTTGTATTTTTGGGTGTCTTTATTAATTTCAAATAAGATTTTCTTTATTAAGAAAATGTATGGATTAGAAGTACTACAAGGTAGTTGAGGTGTTTGAATAGCAGTAAGCACAGATAATGAATCAGATAAAATTAATGCAGAATTATAGGTTGCTAACTTGAAATAAATTAAAGCCTCATATACCGCCGCAGCCTCGGCACTAAAAATGGAGAAATTTGAGGGCAGTTTAAACATTTTTTCTATAAATTTATCTGGAATATAAAAGTCACAACCAGTACCATTTGAACTTTTGGATGCATCTGTATAAATACAAACAGATTTTGACTAATTTGTAAGGTAGTTGTTTAAAACAATACTGTTTAATAAAGAGTGCTCATAATATTAACTGGGTTGTATTATATCTACTTGATTTAGTAACTCAAAGAAATTTTCGAAATCTACTACTTTATTTGCAACTGCAAGTTCAGTATTAATATTAGCAGTGTTTCTAAATGTGTCGCATAACGGTGGCGAGTTTTTGTAAGCCCAATATTTATTTGTTAAATCAAAATAATTTAAAGTAGTAAGAGTCTGGACAGCTTATCGGTGAATAGGCCATTTTTGGGAAAAGTTATTTACCAGCAATTTTATTGCTGGAATTGAATCCTATGATTCTATATATTAATAATATAGGTATGCAAAGTCCGCAGATTCACCCAACAAAAACACCCAAATAAAAATTCACCGTAATTAAATTCTGCATCGAAACGGGTTTTTCCCGATTTACTTTGACGAAAATTTTTCCCGGAAAATGCGGGTTCTTTCAACAAAATCTTTAATTTTCAAATAAAATTTTGGATAAGTAATCGTTTATCAATAATTAAATAACTTGGTAATATGAAAGCTCTTTTCGCATCGATAATAATTCCAGAAGCTGATGAACATTGAATTAACAGTTTAGCAACAATTGAATTGTTAATTAAAAATTTACTGTTGCCATAATAACCACAATAATTATGATACATAAAAATAACTATAATTTTTGTATAAAAAGCACTGTACCTATCTAATGTAGTTCACAGAATTGAAATTGGACTATTTAAACGGCCTCAGAAATATTTTAAAATTATAAATAATTATAAATGATGAAAACGGTATTGGAAAAAAAGGGGTAGGACGCTTCTTCTAAAAGAAAAAACGTTTAATTGTGATAAGAAGTTCCTGAGATACAACCGGTCAAAATTGACCGGCATTTACGGCAAAGATATAAACAATAGGATCATAATTTTTAAACCATCACCTTTTTATTTTTGTCCTCTTTCTCTACACCAGTTTTCATACCTTTAAAATACTCATAACATATATTAGTATAATAAAAACTATCGACATTACGAGTGAAAATAGCAAAATTCCAATCAAAAATTAGGTTGGAGAAAATGTAATCTCAAAGTTCAAAATCGGTATACGTTAAAAAAATGCATTTTCTTGGCTTCCCATGGAGCAATTTTCTTCATTCTTTTTTTGTTCAGAAGTAACTCAAGTAGAGCCATCTAACTAACGCATTATTAAATGTCAAAGTTGCTTCTGTTTTGTTATAATAAATTTATTTATTATAACAAAATTTTTAAATTTGTTTAAATAAAGTTTGTTTAAATAAGTATATAACTTTCAAATGAGAGTATTTGTGTTTTTAACTTTAATGGGTACACTTGTAGTAAGTTTATCTAAAAAAAGTCTGCAACTGGAAAAAAAATATGTAGTTTTCTTTTCTTGTAAATAAATTAATCTATTATAACAAAACAAAAGCAAGTTTGACATTTAATAATGCGTTAGTTAGATGGCTCTACTCGAGTTACTTGGGAACAAAAAAAAAAGAATGAAGAAAACTGCTCCAAGGGAAGCCGAGAAAACGCACTTTTTTAACTTATATCGATTTTGAACTTTGAGATTACATTTTCTTCAACCTAATTTTTGATTGGAATTTTGCTATTTTTGGCAATTTTTACTCGTAATATCGATAGTTTTTATTATAATAATATATGTTAGCAGTATTTTAAAGATATGAAAATTGGTGTGGAGCAAGAGGAAAAAAATAAAAAGGTTCGAAAATTATTATCCTATTGTTTATATATTTGCCGTAAATGCGGGTCAACTTTGACCGGTTGTATCTCAGGAACCACTTAAAACAATTAAACGTTTTTACCTTTAAAAGAAGCATACTGCCGCTTTGTTTCCAATACCGTTTTCATCATTTAATTTAATTTAATATTTCCTGAGATATTCTATTTGTTTTTAGTCAAAAAATTGTTTATAATTTTAAAATACTCCTGGGGCCGTTTAAATAGTCTAATGTCAATTCTGCAAACTACATTAGATAGGTAAAGTGTCTTTTTATACAAAAATCATAGTTATTCTTATGTATCGTAATTATTGTGGTTATTATAGCGACCGTAAATTTTTAATTAACAATTAAATTTTTGCTGAACTGTTCATTTAGTTTCCATCGGCTTCTGGAATTTTAATCTATGCGAAAAGAGCTTTTATATTACCAAGTTATTTAATTATTGATGAACAATTACTTATCTAAAATTTTAGTTGAAAATTAAAGATTTTGTTGGAAGAACCCGCATTTTCCGGGGAAAATTTTCGTCGAAGTAAATCGGGAGAAACACGTTTCTATGCAGAATTTAATTACGGAGAATTTTTATTTGAGTGTTTTTGATGTAAAGTTGAACAATGTCTTTTAGACATTGGTTTGGACGTCGAGTGGACTTACATGTCCATTTGTATTTACTATAAATAAATAAATAAATAAAACTGAATAAACATAATTTTGATTAAATGTAAGGTTTTATTATTATTTTCTTTACAAAAAAATGTTTTTACCTTTCGAACACGTGAAACAACAAAAGCTTTTACGAACAAATAAAAAAAAATAAAATCAGAATTTAATTCAAAATAAGTATTATTCACTGGGTTCGTCTGTCCCCATAGGCAAGGAGTGTAACATTTACTTCGGGTTAATAGTGTACTGACGCAATTCTAATTTAAATTTCAGTAGATTATTTTAAAAAATGTGAACTATCAACCTATAATATGACTTTGCAAAATTTCAAATCTGTATTTATATGGATAGCCGAAATATAGCCGTGTCTTCATCTTAAATACAACACACTGTATTTATATATTTTTATCATAACAAACCTGACTAGCAATGTCACACATCGGGTGACTGAATTCAAGTGTTTATTAAATACAATCTGTGCGATATTTCTTTTCAATGCCAAGGGATGCACTGCAAGCGGGCGCCGTTATTTAGAGGGCCGTAATGAGCTTTTTTTCTGCTGGTGTTATACAAAATACTAATTAAAAACGGAAGGGCGCCTATGCTAGTTTTGCAGGCGGGCACCTTATACCCTAGCACCGGTACTAGTTAAATACCTTAACACAGTAGGAAGGTTAAGAAGTTGTTGAGTCTGCGAAACATGAAACATACCGGATGTTATTTTTTCAAATGAGAGGCTACTAAATGCAAAAACGAAATACTTAAAACGGTCTCCTTCGTTTGGCAAAGTTTAAGGAATTATTTCATGAGACTCAATTTTATGTGTAGAGATGGAAATTATTCTTCTCTTCTTCTTCAAATGCAAATCCACTAATGGATGTTAGCGATCACATTTTCCATTAACTCTCTGTTTCTTGCAATGCGCATCAGAGATTGCATGTCGTTAATCCCTGTCCATTGCCTTATGTTTCGGAGCCAGGACATTTTCTTGCGTCTTATTCCTCTCTTGCCTTCAATATTACCCTGGATTATAAGTTGAATGAACTGGTATTTTTCGTTTCGCATGATGTGACCCAAATACGCCGTTTTTCTTTTCTTGATGTTTTCGACAAGCTGGCGTTCTTGGTTGATTCTTTTAAGGACATCTATATTTGTGACTTTCGTCGTCCATGGTATCTTTAGCATACGGCGATAAAGCCACATTTCGGAGGCTTCTAATCTGTTTATATCCCTCGTTTTGAGTGTCCAGCCCTCTATGCCATATAGCAGCACTGACCACACGTAGCATTTAGTAAACCTTAGTCTCAGTGTAGGGTCGAACTCTGAGCAGGTCAGTACCTTCCTGAATTTTACGAAAGCTTGTCGAGCTTGCTCAATGCGACATTTTACTTTCCTGTCCGATGCTCAGTCTTCAAAAAGCCACGTTACCAGGTATTTAAATTTGCTCACTCTTTCAATGGCCTTAGTATTCAGTGTTATGGTGGAGTTTTGAAATGAATCCAAGTTTCTGGAGATGATCATGAATTTGGTCTTTTTGGTATTACTCTCTAATCCCATTCGCTTACTGTATTTTCTGATTATAGTGACAAGTTGTTGAAGATCTGCTATGTGGTCACAAATTAAGACAGCATCATCAGCATATCGTATGTTGTTGATCAATACTCCATTCACTTTGATTCCCATCTCTGCATCTTCCAGAGACTCTTGAAATATGGCTTCCGAATAAATGTTAAATAAAAGAGGGAAAAGCACACATCCCTGCCGAACACCCTGGAAATTATTAGATATAATTATTTAAGTAAATAAATTTGCACCCAAGTTTTGTGCAATAGTTTACCATACAGTTTTTTTTTTCTTTCAGCAATGCCAAACAGTTAGCAAATAAAATAACAACAACGTTTAAACTGAGCTCAGAACAACTTAGCAGCCAAGATCACTACGATTTTGGCATGAGAGCAGTAAAAACAGTAATCGCAGTAGCTGGAAATCTAAAAAGAGAGCGGCCAGAAATGGACGAGAGTCAAATAGTGTTAAGAGCATTGTTGGACGTCAATGTACCTAAATTTCTTAAGGACGACTTAACATTATTTAGTGGTAAGATATAATATTATAACTACCAGATAAATAAGCTTTCTTTTTATTTGATATGTACAGCTGGTTCTTAAAAAACTGGTACGACTCTTAGTAAGATTTGATCATTTTGAGCAGTGTATTTGATTGGTTTGACATTTTATTATATTTATTATGACAGACAAATAATAAAATAAACAAAAAACCAACAAACAACTAATTACGTATGTTAATTCATAAATTGTAATAATTATTAAGGTCTAAATTTTGATATTATTTTGAATTCTTGCAGTATTCGCATCTTTAAAAAGATTCTCTTCTAATCTCTTCAAAAGCATACGATCTTCATGAGCGGTAGATACTTTTGGTCTTCCAGAAGCTTGCTTTCTTTCAAGAGTTTCCTGTTCTCTCCATCTTTTATTAATATTAAAAACTGTTTTTATGCTTACGTTAAAATGGTCCTTTACGGCAGATAGTGACCAACCATTTTCTAATTTCGTTACAATTCTTGCTTTTAGTTCTTTGCTAGCATGTGGCGCCATTTTCTGACATGGAACAGAATAAGTTATCTGACAAATTTTAAAATTTGGCAGTGAGAGTGACAGTATGTAAATAATAAGTATTTATTCTTCAAAATACACTGCTCAATTTTTAGTCCGTTCTTTAACGGTAAAATATTGCAAAACCTCTAAATTTTAAAGAACCGCTTGGATTGACATGAAATTTGGCATACACATAGCTAATATGTCAAAGAAAAAACGTGATATTGTGCCGATATGTGCTTTTGCCCTGGGGGTGGTTTTCACCCCCTTTTGGGGGTGAAAAAATATTTGTCCAAAGAAGTCAGGAAATGGATAAACTGGCTAATTTTAAGTAACTTTTGTTCTATAGAGTTTTTTCACTAAGTCAATACTTTTCGAGATATTTGGTAGTGAATTTGTTCATTTTTTCAACAAAATAACCACGCTTTTAGACGGTTTTTCGCAAATAACTCAAATATTAAGTATTTTGTCGAAAAACATTCTTAGCAAAAATATAGCCTGTAAAAAATTTAAAAAAAAAGTGTATATATCACGTCTCTATACCTAGTAGAAGCAGAGTTATAGCTAATGAAAAATAGGTTAATATTCGTCAAATTCCAAATGGAATACTTTAACGTAAAATAACCTAAAATTAAGCACATTTCGGGGAAAACCCATTACAACTTATTTAATGTGTTTAAAAAGAGTTTCATTTTTGTTTTATGAAAAAAAAATTCTAGCATCAAAAGTAAACAAGTTACGCTCACAATAAAGTTAGTCCCTTTTGGTTTTGGTAAAAAAATCGAGAAAATCACCCCCTAAATAGTATCTTAAATGAACTTAATCGTTACGACTTCACAACTTTTTTGACTCGTGTACGTATTGCTTATATGATCTGTAAGTTTCATCGGTTCAAAGTCCTTATTATTGAAAGGGCTGTAGTTAAAGGGGGTTGAACGAGTCACTGATTACGAATGTATGCAAATTTAGAAACACCAAATCTTAATCAATTTAATTCAATTTAACAGAAAAACCAAAAAATACATGATATTCAGAAACAATGCTGACTTTTTTTTTGTTTTTCGAGATTTTTGGTATCTCTAACAATTTTTAAGTTATTTTGAAAAAAAACATATTTTTCAAAATAAAAATTTTTAAAATTTTTATTTTGAAACCAAATTTTTTCAAAAATAAGCACTTTGAATCGATGAAACTTACAGATCATATTAACACAACATAAGTAAAATAATGTGAGGAGCGATAACAATTAATTTCATTTAAGTTGCTAATTAGGGGGTAATCTTCCCGATTTTTTTTTGCCAAAACAAAAGGAACCAACTTTATTTTGAGCGTAACTTGCTTAAATTTAATGCTAGAAACTTTTTGTAAAACAGAAATAAAGCTTATTTTAAACGCTTTAAAAAAGTTTTAATGGGTTTTCCCCAAAAAGTGCTTAATTTTTTGAGAATTTCACGTCGAAATATTCTGTATGAAATTTGGTGAATATGAATCTATTTTTCATTGGCTATAACTCTGATTCTACGAGATCCAGAGACTTAACGCGTACACCATTTTTTTAAATTTTATAGGCTATATATTTTCTGAGAACGTTTTTTTCTACAAATTACTTACTTTTTGAGTTATTTGCGAACAACTGTCTTAAAATGTGGTTATTTTGTTGAAAAATGAACATATTCACTCGCAAATAAATCGAAAAGTGTTGACTTGGCGAAAAAGCTCTATAGAACAAAAGTTACTTAAAATTAGTCAGTTAACCCATTTCCGGACTTATTTTGGACATATATTTTTTCACCCCCCAGAGGAGGTGAAAGTCACCCCCAGGGCAAAAGCACACATCGGAACAATATCACTGTTTTTCTTTGACATGTAAGCTATACGTATGCCAAATTTCATGTCAATCCAAGGGATTCTTTAAAATTTAGAGCAAAAACCGTGAATGAATGTACTAATTCCACAAAATACGCTTTAAGAGTCGTATCAGTTTTTTTAGGAACCAGCTGTACATTCCGTCGAACGGCCTTTTTTGTTTATTATTATAGGTTCAAAATTTTTGGATCTAGCTATTGCCCGAAAACAGTTTCCCGAAAGACAAATCCCCGAAAGCAATTCCCCGAGTGGACAATTCCCCGAATGTACAATTCCCCGAATGGACAATTACCCGAATAGACAATTGGCAGATAAACAATTGCCCGAAAAGAGAATTGACCGAAAAATATATATAAATAGTTATTGCTTTATATTTATTTCCTATATATTAAACGGTAACTTACGTTCTATTCAAATAGTTATTACTGCTTAGATTGTATTCGACCTATAGGTCTGGATCCCGCGTATAAAAAGAAGTTGATTAATAGCAAGCTGAAAATTTGTTAATAGCTTAAGGGTGTCTAGTCTGATAAACTTTGATATATGGGAACACTGGAACAGGGGCAGTTTTAATTGTGGAACAGGTTAAAAATTTGGAACGGTCAGAGCACGAAAACGGCACATTTATTTTGTCCAAAAGAATAGACTTAAACTCTCCGAACAGAGATTAAACTCTCATGCAAAAATCAGACTACTATTTATCACCTGTCATAATTCCTGTCATTCGACATATTCTACATGTTCCACTCATTAAAACTCCGATTTGGTGATAAATAGCAGTCTGATTTTTGCATGAGAGTTTAATCTCTGTTCGGAGAGTTTAAGTCTATTCTGTCGGACAAAATAAATGTGCCGTTTTCGTTCTCTGACCGTTCCAAATTTTTAACCTGTTCCACAATTAAAACTGCCCCTGTTCCAGTGTTCCCATATATCAAAGTTTGTCCGACTAGACACCCTTAAGCTATTAACAAATTTTCAGCTTGCTATTAATCAACTTTTTTTTCATACGCGGGATCTAGACCTACTAGCTATGTCCTTAACCCGCCGTTACACGCGTCTTCTATTGTGACGTGGTTGCACGCGTATGAGCGTCGCCCTCACCTACATAAATTCGACTTATTTCGAGGAAGAATGAATGTCAACATGTATAAATATAAAATGGTTTGTACTCACATATTATAGAAAGTCTCGTAAACCAATTTTTGTTTATTAATTTAACAAAACAAAAGTAAAAATAATATAAATCAAAAGCAAGTTTTCTTAATTTTCAATTTCAGCAGGCCACTGAAGAAATTAACGTTCTTTACGCGAATTCATTTTACTAAAAATACAAATTAAAATTAACAGCTGTTCTGAAGCTATTTCTTTGTGGCATTTATGTAATTAACTATTAATATTTAGTATTTTGATAACGACGTCCGAGGTGGAATTCGAAACGTCAATAAAATCAATTTTTCAAGTTAAATTGTGGCTTATTTCCCAATTAGAATAGATAAATTTAAAAATGGGTTCTTAACCAGTGGCGCACCTAGAATTTTCCTCTGGGGGGAGGGGGGTTTGCTTGGGCCCCGAAAGTTTTTTGTATTATTTGTGAAAGACAAGTTACATTTTCCTACTTTCTATTATATATATTTCTATATGCTCTGGGTGGGATTTTAACCCCCAAACCCCCCTCGGTGTGCCACTGTTCCCAACCTAATTCAAACAATAATATTTTAATTAAACCTGCCTAAATATTAAATAAAAACCTGTAAAGTTTCTTTGAGACAATAGAAACGTGATTTCACTGTGATTGCACGCGCAGTGAGGAATTCCCTCACTTGAAGAGTGATATCTCTTCTTTCAACTATCACACAGCACACTGACCTCCTGAAATATTCTATAACTTTTTTATACCCTCTCATGAACCATGCTAAAGGCATTCCTGGGTGCTTAAGGTTGTCGTATTAGTTTACACAATTTCATTGGTTATAAACAAATATGGTGAGGGATTCCCTCATAGCGCGTGTAATGGCGGGTTAATTAATCCATTATTATATGTATTTTTTATTCCATGTTCTCTTCACACTTGTACCGCTGGCGTGTTTAGAACTTGGAATAAATTTCCAAAGTATGATAAGTGCTATAAAACAAGAATATCCCGACTCAAGACATCTTGGTTGCTTTTTTACATTTCACTCAATGTCTCTTTAGAAGAATCCAATCAGACGGTTTAAAAAGAAGATATTATGAAACTGATTCAGATTTTGCTTTAAAGCTCCAATTATTGGCGACCTTAACATTCGTTCCTACTGCAGACGTATTGGAGGCATTTGAAGCGATTTGCGAGCAAGATGTATTGAAAGCAGAAACTCAGTCAGTAATTGATTATTTTGAAGATACCTGGATCGGGCGTCCACAAAGAGGTAGACAACATCGTTTGCCCTTATTTTCACATGATCTGTGGAATTGTTATAATGGGGTCCGAAAAAGTTTACCAAAAACAAACAATTCCATAGAAGGATTGCATCGAGGGTTTGAACAACAGATTTCCGCAGATCATCCAAACATTTGGAGATTTATTAAAGGCATTCAGCTGGAGCAGAGCTTACATGAACTTCAAATTGAACAGTATAAGGAGGCTTTGGAAGGCCCCCCTACACGTAAAGAATACAGAGATTGTGCAGAGCGGATTGCAAGTCTGGTCAAAAATTACGACCCTGCGAACACTTACGAATTCTTGCGGGGAATAGCACATAATTTATCGTATTAGTATACAGGGTGATCAACTTCTGTGACAAAGTCCAATATATCTGTGATTATAAAATATATGAAAAAAAAATTGTTAATAAAACTTATAGACACCTTTAATGCACACATTTTAAAATTAGTGAGAAATATACAGGGTACTCCATAACACGGTGCCAAACTAAAGTTATGTTTATTTAAATGAAACACCCTATATTTTATTCAAAATCTGGTTTCCCTACATTTTTCTGATTAAAAATATGTAACACTTGTCTAGGGTTATACTGAGTGTTTCAAAGTTATGAGCACTTTTATCAAAAAATCATATTGATTTGATCACCCTGTATGATTCTAACAGTATAATATAAACTTATTTTTTACTGCTTTTGACTGTCAGTATTAAAGTAGTTTTGTATCAACTTACAATTTTTTTATCACTACACAAATTGTATACAGGGTAAGTCAAAATGCAAATAAAAGATTTTCTTCATATTTTTAAATGGAACACCCTGTATTTTATATTACCATCAAAAAGTTATTTCATTATACTTGCATATCTTTTAAATATTCCCTATACCTAAAGTTATTAGTTTTCGAGATATTTTAGTTTTATTGTTGATAACTCATAGATACGCTTATTACAGTATATTAATATTACCCTTAATATTAGAATGATAATTAAAATTTTTTGTTAATGATAATTAAAATTAGACTGCCTTTCATTTTTTCTCCAAGTTTATGGTAAATTCTATACAATAACGACAATTTTATATTTACTAACAAAATGAAATTAAGAAATGGAAACTATAAATTGCTGCAAGTTCTTGTTTAAGGTGGCTTTGAAATAATTGACATAAGAACTCTCAGATGTAAGATATTAATAATTAATTATCTGTACGTTTTTATTTTTGTTATTGATTATAATTGTATGCCAAACTGTTATAATTATTGTTACCTAACAATGAATTTTAGTCGTGAAGAAATTACAGACCTGATATGGATTTTAGGAGAGTGTTTCAAAAACTCATTAGTTGCCACAAGAATTTATAAGGAACGGTGTTCATAGCGTTAACAACCAAATAAGAGAGCATTTGACAACTCATTAGACAGACTTATTCGTACTGGTTCTGTTTATGAAGCAAAGGAAAAAACGAAAATCATTATTACGGATGAAAATGAATTAAATGTTGTACTACCTGTTACAGAAAATCCTCATACAAGTATTCAAAATACAAGAGAGCAAGATATAAGTTATGGATCTAAGTTGACTTCTTTTTTTGGGGTTATATTAAAGACGTAGTATATAGGACACCTCCAACAATAGTTGACGATATGAGAATTAGGATTCAAAACGCCTTTCAAAGTGTCACACAACAAATGCTAACAAACATCAGTAGGTCTTTCGAAACGCGTCTCCAGGCTTGTGTAGACGTTATGGGAGGTCATTTTAAACACCTTTTATAACATATGACGTACGTTGAACATTTTTTTTATTTAATTTAGTTTTTTTTTAATAATTTTTAATAAATTAAAGTATTGATATTAATAACTAAGTAATACATGTTGTTATCAACAATAAAACTAAAATACACACACCGGCAAAATTAGCCGAACACGTTAAAAATGGGACATGTTTGATGTCTCGTATTTCATAAACCAGTGGTCGGATTTGAGTGATTCTTTTAGTATATTATAGCCTTATTATTTAAGAATATCGGTGTAGTAATATTGTTGCTAAACAGGTAAATGTCATTTTATACCGGGTGTAATAAACATACTGTGTTTTTTCTTAAAGTTCGGAACACCCTGTGGAATATTCCAGCATATATAAAATATTAAAATTAAAACTCGATTGTAGAATTATGCTTTCTTAACATTTTCTTTTTTGATTCATTTGCTTATGTTGGAAAATAAAAAAGTTATGTGCTTTAACAACAAGCCATGTTTTTTTATCAATAAATCTTCATAGTAGGGGAGAAAAGTATGCTAAATTTGCAATTACTCGAGCGTTCTTGTGACCTGGAGTGGATTGTGAAGAGTGGGTGCTACAACCAAAAAAAGTTAAGTTAAGTTTTCCATAAAGTGTGGGACTCTCCATTTTTCAATTTAATTTTCCATTTCCACCAATCGTTTTTTCCGATTATAGCGCTATTTATCCATAATAGGAAAAAATGCTGCGAATAAAAGTTACTTATTTTTACGTCAAGGAACCAAATCTGCAATAAAAATTGGGGGCTCCTATTTAATATTTTAATGTAGCCCCCACCCCACCTCCGTGGGGGGTCGTGTTTGGTGCCATTCGGTAGATTTTTGAAAAATATTGAATAGGTGTATTTTGCAGTTTTACTATCTGATGTTCATTTCGCAAAATATCGCAGGGTTCGTATTTATAATTTTTAATCTACCCCACACCCCTCTCCGTGGGGTGTCACGAGCCCCCACGGAGGTGGGGTGGGGATTTAATTTATAATCTTAAATAGGAGCTCCCAATTTTTATTACAGATTTGGATTCTTTACGTAAAAATAAGCAACTTTTATTCGACATATTTTTTCGAATTATGGATAGATAGCGCTATAATCGGAGAAAAATGATTGTTTCAAATGGAAAATTAAATTAAAAAATGAAAAGTTCCCCACTTTATGGAAGAACCTTTTTCTGATTTTAGCACATACTCTTCACAATCCAATAGGTTCCCACAACGCTCGAGTAACTGCAAATTTAGTATACTTTCCTCCCCTACTACGAGGATTTATTGATCAAAAACATGGATAGTTGTTAACGCACATAACTTTTTTATTATCTCACATAAGTAAATGAATCGAAATGGAAAATGTTAAACAAGCCTAAGTCTACAATGGAGTATTAATTCTAATATTTTACATATGCTAGAATATTCCACAGGGTGTTCCAAACTTTAAGAAAAAAACACAGTATGATTGGTACACCCGGTATAAAATGGTATTTACCTGTCTAGCAACAATATTATTACAACGATATTCTTAAATAATAAGGCTATAACATACTAAAAGAATCACACAAATCGGACCACTGGTTTATGAAATACGAGACATCAAACATGTCCCATTTTTAACGAGTTCGGCTAATTTTGCCGGTGTGTGTATCTCGAAAGCTAATAACTTTAGGTATAGGGAATATTTAAAAGATATGTAAGTATAGTGATAGAACATTTCGATAATAATAGAAAATACAGGGTGTTCCATTTAAAATTATGAAGAAAATCTTGTATTAACATTTTGACCTCCCCGGTATACAATTTGTGTAGTTATAAAAAAATTGTACATTGTTATAAAACAACTTTAATATTGACAGTCAAAATCATTAAAAAAATAAGTTTATATTACACCTTTAGAAACATACAGGGCGATCAAATCAGTATGATTTTTTAATAAAAGTGCTTGTAACTTTGAAACACTCAATATAACCCTAGGCAAGTGTTACATCACTAAAATCAGAAAAATGTAGAGAAATCAGATTTAGAATAAAATACAGGGTGTTCCATTTAAAAAAACCTATCTTTGGTTTGGCACGGTGTTATGGAGGACCCTGTATATTTCTCACTAATTTTAAAATGTGTACATTAAAGGTGTCTATAACTTTTATTAATAACTTTTTTCATATATTGTATAATAACAGATATATTGGACTTTGTCACAGAAGTTGATCACCCTGTATAGGAAATACATATAAAGATCATGGGCATAAATAAATTAAAAAAAAAAATCAATAAAAATTAAAATAAACTCTAAAAAAATCCAAAAAATAAAAAATTTGAAAAAAGCAATCAAAAATTAAATAAACCGTAAAAATAATTCAAAAATATAAATCTCAAAAAAACGACAAAATTGGTTGTTTATTCGAAGTTTTAAACAGGTCAGCGGTACGTTGCCAGTCATACGCCTGAGTAAAGTGTAAAGGAAACATGGAATAAAAAATATATATTATAATAAATCAATTAACGAGATATCTAGGTCGAACACAATCCAACAGTAATAACTAGAGTTCGGATTTAAAAGCATAAAGAAACGCAAAAAAGCGCTTAAAAAGCATAACAATTTTACGAAAAAGAGCATTTAATTATACAAAAAAAGCATGAAAATAAGCATATAAATTTTGACAAAGCGTTTTTTTTTAAGAAAATATATACAGAGAGAGTCTGTAATTTGGAATAAATTCAATATCTCAAATACTAATTGTTTTTTGAAAAATGCTCAGACTCGTCGATTAATATTTCAAATTTTCCTGTTTGACATACAACAATAATGTATACAGGGTGTCCCAATTTAGAGATATGACATCATCGTTGATTTTCTTAAATGGCAACACTGTAATTTTGATAGCTATTTTGATAGGGGTGTAAAGTTACTGCAAAGTAAACTGCAAAATTTCAAATTTTTATTTCCTACCATTTACAAGATAATAAAAAATAACCAAGTTATGATAAACAAGTAAACAAATAATAATTGAATTTAATTATTTCAAATAAGCAAATGCTCATAACGTTGTCCATTGACAATTTGACAATAATTGAGGGCAACGTTATGAGTATTTGCTTAATTGAAATAATTAAATTTAATTATTATTTGATTACTTGGTTTTCATAACTTTGTTATTTTTTATTATCTTGTAAATGGTAGGGAATAAAAATTTGAACTTTTGCAGTTGTGTATAACTTTACACACCCTATCAAAATTGCTATCAAAATGACAATGTTGCTATTTAAGAAAATCAACGATGACGTCATATCTCTAAATTGGAACACCCTGTATACATTATTATTGTATATCAATAGTGACAATTTGAAATAATATTCGGCGTGTCTGAGCATTTTTCAAAAAAACTATTAGTATTTTAATTATTGAATTTATTCCAAATTACAGACATAACTTTGTTATTTTCTAATTATCTTGTAAATGGTAGAGAATAAAAATTTGATATTTTGCAGTTGTGTATAACTTTACACACCCTATCAAAATAGCTATCAAAATGACAGTGTTGCATTTAAGAAAATCAACGATGACGTCATATCTCTAAATTGGGACATCCTTTGTACACTATTATTGTATGTCAAAAAGGACAATTTGAAATACTAATCGACGGGTCTGAGAATTTTTCAAAAAAACAATTAGTATTTGAGATATTGAATTTATTCCAAATTACAGACTCTCTCTGTATAATTATCTTTAGGCTTAGCTTAAGAACTAGTAAAGACCTATTATAAATTTAATAATAAAATAGAATAAACAAAAAAAATAGATAACTGAAACAAAAATGCTTTAACCTAATTTTTATCGACACGCTTTAGATGAAGGAAAATATATCATTTTTGTTTAAAGCATGAAATAACTAATTACTTATTTAGTAAAGTTTCGGCACCTATCACTCAAACATTTTTGTATATCTAAAAGCTTCTTTCAACGTCCAAACTGGTTATCGTTGCATACTTATACTTTGCCACTTTTGCCGGATCCGTATTATTTATATTTTCAACGTGTTCTCAATTTAAAACTGAAAATATGTTCTTCATCTTTTGAAATCCTTCGTTTTTTGTTAATACATCTTTGAATTTTGTTAATATTATCTGACCAATTTTTCCAGGGATACCTTCCATCTTTTTTTCAAAACTGTTTATTTTTTGGATCGACTCAACTAATGACATTTGCTGTTTCTCCAAATATTTTATTGTTTCACTCACAGAACAAAAGTTGCTTTTGATAAAAGCAAGATTTTTTTGTAATTATGTTTCACCTAAAACATCCTGACAATATTTTATCGATTTGCTAGCAGTCTCTTTAAGTTCCAATACGAAGCTTTTAAAATTTTCGAAATATTCGGCGTAGTATAAAGCTGCATCTAATCATCTACCCCACCGAGTTAACATTGGTTCCGATGGTAATGGAGCGTTAGGGAATCTGTCTTTAAAAAGTTGCACCCTTAAAGGAGCTTTAATGTTTTTTTTCCATTTTTTATCAACTCATTAAAAAGTGGAAAATGCAGCCGTAAAGTCTCAGCAACGCGATTCAGGCCGTGTGCTAGACACGTACGACGTACAATGAATTAGATTTGGATAAAACATTTTAATATTTGACGCTGTTTTGATCATAATATATGGTGCAGCGTCGAAAAGCATTAATACTATTTTGTTGGTGAGTACAGCCTCGGGAAGTTAAAAATTTGTTAAAGCGTCATTTACGAATCTTGGAACTGTATTGTTATTTGTTGCTTCTAGTTCTTTTGAGCACACTAAATAACCCTTCGTCAAGATTTCTTCGTGAAGTACACCTATGATTAAATTAGCGACGTATCTTCCACAAATATACGTAGTCTCGTCCACAGCAAACCAGGTGTAATTGTTTCCCACTAGTGTTTTTTTTGTGGTTTTATTGTAAATGCAATTAATAACATATTTTTTCGCAGAGTACTTTCATATCATAGCAGAGTCAGAGTACTACCTTCGATAGTAGGTACTTTTCCAAAAATTATTTAAAACTTTCATTTTACAATTTATTTAATGGGAGATAAGAGTCCACAATTGCACTACATAGATCAAAATTAAATTTCTGCTGTTCGCAAATGCAAAAAATTCAAATTCAAAAAAGGCATAAAAATTTAAAAAAAGCAAAAAAAAGCACAAAAAGTGCTGTCAAAATGACTTATTTTTGCATATTTCGTTCATATTTAAAAAAAATAGTCCTGCTTGTATTATTTAACATAAGCATTATGCTTAGAAATCCGGACTCTAGTAATAACTTATATAAAGCAATAACTATTTAAATATCTTTTTCGGTCAATTCTCTTTTCGGGCAATTGTTTATCTGCCAATTTAGACCGGGAGATATTATACAGAAGTTCTGCCACGATTTTCTAAGTCCTGCCTTTTGCAATACTAGAAGGGTAGACGATGTACTTACAATCTGTGGAAACATCCACAAATTTCCTGTGAAATTTTCCTGTAAAAATTAGATTTTCCCAAAAAATAAAAATAGGGTTTTGCGATGAATTTCTAAGTCCTGCTATATCCGCAGATAGACAGGATACTATCGATTTTATGAAGAAAATTTTTTGGGCAGGAGGGTTGCAAACGGGGTAACGGAGTATATATGTATACAAACATGTAAGGAAAATAATGAAATTTTCATGATTTTCTAGGTCCTGCCAACTAAATAAACTAAACATATTTATTTCAAAATGATCAAAAAAAATAATGGCATGACGTCTCCTAATGTTTAAGTATACTTGTCCCTTGGAAAATTCTGCGGAAAATTTTCACCCTGATTCCGTGATTTTCTTAGTCCTGCCTTTAAAAAGTTATAATACTCAAATACAATCAATACCTTTTCGGTACTCGGCAGGAAGGTTAGACGGTTCTTGTAAGACGGCAGGAGTCCTAGATTTGTAAGAAAATTCGTGAAAAGTCAACGATTTTCTGAGTCATGCCATTTTGCACATGTTTCAAGAGTCTTAATATAAGTTTATTTACAAAGAGGCAGGATGGTTTTATGGTTATTTTGTATACAGGGTGGGGCATTAGTGTGACAAAGTCCAATTACTCGTTTGTCGTAAGATATACGAAAAAATTTATTTAGGTAAAACATGAGCCACAGATAGGACTATGATTTAACAGTATTTTCTAGTATACAGGGCTACCCGTTTTCACAGGGTGACACAAATTTATGTTTTTTTAATGGAATACCCTGTATATTTTTACATTTTTGGATTCTACTCGATGTTCTCTTTAATAAAATATAGTGTTTTGAAATATTATACGAGGTAGTTTAAAATATAATTACGTTTTTTTGTTAATTTTGTAGGAACATTCACAACCTATACATATTGTTAGTGATTTGATATACAAACTTCTATTAATTTATGTTTAAACGATTTTTAATATAGTCTACTATTTTCAGTTATTAATAGTATATCAAAATGTTTAATTTTAGTATGGGTTGGTTGAAACTCGGAATGAGTATTTTCTGAGTTTTCTTAAATGGGACACCCTGTATTTTAGTATTATAATAAAATGATATTTTATGGTACCTTTTTATTTGTTAAGCATTTTCTATACCATATTTATATATTAATTTCTGCAGTAAATTAATACAGACAGATTACTCAGGTAGTTTTTGGGGTTTCTGAACAAGAATGTCACATTAGAACAGATCTTTACCTAGTACTCGGGATGACTAATATACACGCCAAATTATTATTATACACGCCATATTATTAAATTGTGAGGTATTCTAGTACTAAAGGGTACTCCTGCTCTAAGTCAGTAGGATGCACGGTTTTCTGGAAAAATCCATTTTAAAATTTTTCGTTTGTTGAATTTGAAATTTTTTTTTAAAAAATAAAAAAAAAAGGTGTATTTGCCGACTTAAAGCAAGAGTAACTTTTAGTACTAGAATACCTCATAATTTAATACTCTACTCTCAAAAATGTCTAAAAATTTAAAGACCAATAAGTTATGAGATAAAATATCCGTTGATCTAACCAAGACGGATGCCTATGACCAGTACTAGAAATTCACAACTGATAAAATCGATTCATCTCTGGAAGAGAAATAAACGTAGCAGTTTTCGTTTTCCTAAATAGAATTTTTCTAAATTCTTTTAAACTCAAAAAAACCAAAAAACGAAAAATTTTTCAAATCGATTTTTCTAGAACACTGCGTATTCTTCTGAGTTAAAGCAAAAGTACCTTTTAGTACAAAACTATCCCAGAATTTAATAATACAGTGTCAGAAATGCTTAAATGTTAGACAGATATTCGATAAAATATCGAAACAGAAAGTTATTCGATAAAATATCCGTTTTCGTACCCAAAACGGACCCCTATGACCGGTACTAAAAATTGACAATTGATAATTGACATTTGACAACTGACCTCTGGAAGATAAATAAGTGTACCAGTTTTCGTTTTTCCAAATAAAAGCGTTCTGCCTGCAGCTATTTTAAAGAAACTAATTACAATACTTTGATATGCTTCTTCTAGACAAAGCATATCGAAGTAGAGGTCGTCCGCCAACCAGATGGTCTGATGACATCAAACGGATCGACAGAAACTTGATGCACACAGCACAGGACATTTTATTTATTTATTTATTTATTGTTTATACATATGACCTGGCCTCTAGTGACTAATCCAGGTCGTTTTTTCCTGATGGGATTACAGATATTTTTTATATTTTTACATTTTTTACTAAACAGCACAGGACATGGAGAAGACTGAGGGAGACCTATATCCAGCATTGGATAGATCCGGGTTGAATTATGACGATGATGAATTACAAGACGCCATCTTTAAAGAGCTAGGGTGAATTGAGTTAAATTTTCTTAAAATTATCTGAGGAATCTCCGGTTTTCGTTTGTTATGAGAGCTTCTGGACACCCTAAATTCCCTACTATAACCAATAAATTGTAAAAATTGTTTATTTACTTTTATTGCGTTTACTTAGATAAAAATATGATCTAATCACTTCAAATAAAGATGTTACACTTTGCTATTAGATTTGAAAAGTGTGTAAAAATTCCGAGACATTATTTAGGAAAATAATATTTAATAAGATACGATTGTTTTAATGATATACAAATTAATTTTTTGTATTATTCATCTTTGCCGTTATCCTGTTAAGTTGTAAACGGTTTTAGATTAGTGTTTTTTAAGCATACTCGACATGGTATGACTCAGAAAATTGTGGTGATATGAATATGTTTGTATAACACCCTGAAATAATTTTACAGACACACAATTTATTTTTTTTATACAAAATAACTATACAACCATCCTGCCACTTTAAAAATAGATTTATATTAACCTTCTTGAGATATGTGCGAAACGGCATGACTTAGAAAATCGTGTAATTTTCCACGAATTTTCTTACAAATTTTTTAACTGTATACAGTGAGCACGTAAAGGTTGGAATAAATTCATTTTCTCGAAAATGGACGATTTTGGAAAAAAATCCCAAAACAGGTCAATTTTTATTTTAAAATTAAGACTTACTGACATATATATCGTACTAGTGACGTCACCCATCTGGGAGTGATGGCGTCATCGATGATTTTTTTAAATGAGAATAGGGGTCGTGTGAGAGCTCATTTGAAAGGTAATTCAATTCTCCATTCAGTAATATAAACATTAACATAATTATTTATACAGGGTGTCCGAAAAAAATTTTTTGAATTAAATTTATTTACATAAAAAGAAGAATGTGTGTAATTTATTTAATTCAAAGTACATTTTACTGCTATCAGAAAACAGGAAAAATGTTTATTTGGCAAATAAATATTGTTTTTTTTCTTAAATTCAACATTAAAGCCGCCACCCACCAGCCTCGTGACAGTTTGAACATTTAATTTAAGCGAAAAGCAATGATTATTTTTCAAATAAATATTTTTTTCAGTTTTCTGAGAGCAGTAAAATGTATTTTGAACTAAATAAATTAAATACAATCTTCTTTTTATGTCAATAAATTAAATCCAAAAAATTTTTTTTGGACACCCTGTATAAATAATTACGCTAATGTTTATATTACTGAATAGAGAATCGAATTACCTTTCAAATGAGCTATCACAAGACCCCTATTCTTATTTAAAAAAATCATCGATGACGTCATCACGCCCAGATGCGTGACGTCACTAGTATGATATATATGCCAAAAGTCGTAATTTAAAAATACAAATTGACCTGTTTCGGGATTTTTTTCCAAAGTTATCCATTCTCGAGAAAATGAATTTATTCCAACCTTTACGTGCTCACTGTATAGTAAAAAAGGTGTAACTAAACATCCGGCCATTTTGAATAATGTCTACTGAAATTATTTATTTTATAACAAAATTTACTTTATGACTTAGAAAATCACGGAACCAGAGTGAAAATTTTATACAGAATTTTCCAAGAAACAAGTGCAGTTAAACATTAGGTGACGTCATGCCAACATTCTTTTTGGTCATTTTAAAATAAATATGATTAATTTATTAATTTGGCAGGACTTAGAAAATTATGAAAATTTCATTATTTTCATTACATATTTGTATATCTGTATACTCCCTTAGTCCTTTTGCAACCGTCCTGGCCAAAAAATTTTCTTCGTAAAATAGATAGTATCCTGTTATTTTATGGATATGGCAGGACATAATAATTCATCGCAACTCCCAATTTTTTTTTCATGGAGAATCTAATTTTCACAGGAGAATGTCACAGGAAACCCGTGGATTTTTTCACAAATTTTAAGTACCTTCTCTAACCTTCCAGTATTGAAAAGGGCAGGACTTAAAAAATCGTGGTTGAACTTCTATTAATATCTCCCAATTTAATTGTCTATTCGGGCAATTGTCCTTTCGGGGAATTGTCCATTCGGGGAATTTCTTTCGGGGAATTTTTTCGGGAAACTGTTTTCGGGCAATTGTCCGGGACCCAAAATTTTTGTATGGATGACCTCACAAACGCTTCTTCTTCTATCCGTTCTTCTCCTATCGGAGATTGGATGGGGTTATTCGAATTTTTTTTACATCTGCTCTAAATGGTCTGTTTTTGGGGCAATCAAATCACTCTTTTCTAACTACATTTCTAATCCAGGACATTCTTAGTCCAGGAATTGAAGCTTTACACCTCGCAATTTTTACAGAATGGATCGATTTGCTTGAAAATTTGAAAATAAGTAGTGGATAGTCCAAGGATCAAAATATATATGATGCCGAAAGGCGCTTTTACCATGGGGCTGGTTGCCACCCCATCTCAGGCGTGGAAATTTTTTATTATATTTTGACCGCAAAAGTTGATAAAAACATTTATTATAATCAAGTATATTCAAATGGGAAATAAGCCACAATTTTACCTAAAAATGATTTTATTAACGTTTCGACGCCCAAGTCGGGTGTCGTTGTCAAAATACAAAATAATACTATTTATAATACAAACATTTATTATAAGCAAAAAATGTTCTATACATTTTTTTGATAAAATTAATAATTTTCGACTTATTCGCTATCGAAAGTGTTAGTTTTATATCTATAGTCGGAGAGGTAGAAGCGGATTTTGTGCGTGATAAGTAATATGGAAAAACTATACGGGGATATGTTGAATTAGTTGTGTACATGACTTTCCCCAACGGCCAGAAATCAGAGTGGGGGACGAGGGTAGTTATAAGGGGTCAAAGTCGCGATTTTTATTATTTTTTTCGTCATGACGTATCTAAGTAAAATCTAGAGGGGTTGAACGCCGCGTGGCCGACAAAGGGGTGGAAGTAGGGGTGAATATAAAAAATAGAAGGGTATTTTGCGACGTTCGTGAATAAGATAGTGCACCAAAATTTGGAAATAAGTAGACCATGACATAACTAAATAAAATCCCTAGAGCCGGAAACCAGAATGGGGGACGAGGGTAGTTATAAGGGGTCAAAGTCGCGGTGTTTATTTATTTTTTTTGTGACGCTCATGAGCGAGGTAATGCACCAAAATTTGGGAATAAGTAGGTCATGACGTAACTAAGTAAAATCTTTAGGGGTGGAATGCTGCGTGGCCGACAAAGGGGTGGGGGTAGGGTGAATATAAAAAATATAAGGGGTTTTTTGCGACGTTAGTGATTAAGATAGTGCACCAAAATTTGGGAATAAGTAGACCATGACATAACTAAGTAAAATCCCCAGAGCCGGAAAAAAGAGTGGGAGACGAGGGTAGCTATAAGGGGTCAAAGTCGCGGTTTTTATTATTTTTTTTTGTGACGGTCATGATCGAGATAGTGCACCAAAATTTGTTAATAAGTAGAGCATGACGTAAATAAGTAAAATCTGAAGGGCAAGAACGCGGCGTGGCCGACAAAGGGGTGGGGGCAGGGGTGAATATAAAAATTATAAGGGATTTTTTGTAACGTTTGTGATCGAGATACTGAACCAAAATTTGGAAGTAAGTAGTAGACTAAGAGCCGCTATAGGTGAAATTTCTTAATCATTTTAGGCACGATGGGACTCTATAACTTAAATAGTAGAACCTAAAAGAAAACGTTTGAACACTGTGCCGTCACTTTTCAGTGGCACATGCGTCGACAGTGGCGCATCAAACTTTCCACTTATGGACGGGATAAATAAATTAAAAGTTACCCTCCCTTACTAACAGAATTAATTTTTTTTTATTTTTTTAAGTTCTATGTGATTAACATATAGGATTCAGCGTAACTCTAACCCACCACCCCCTTCCCCCTGCCCCCACCATCAAAAAGTTCATTTTTCGTTTTTATTTTTTTTATGGGATGCAATCAATTTTAAAATTTCAAAAAATTCACACTGATAGCTGAGTCTTTTATAAAATATGCCTATTTTTTATAGACCCATAGGTAGAGTGTACATAACCTCAAAAAATTATAAGAATTTTTTTTTCAAAAAAGCGTATAACTTTTTTTGAGGAATAGGTGCAGGCCTAATTTTTTCTTAGTCTTGTGTGTTTTATCAAACACTATATTTTTAATTGTCTTCAGATTTTTCCGTATGGCTCCCTATCTTCAAAATTCCGAAAAACTGTTTTTTGTGGGTTTTGGGGGAATTTCCCTATTTTATAGACTTCATAATATATCAAATCAATTTTGTTTTTATAGGTTATATGTAACTTGAAGTAACTGAGTCCTTTAGAATATTTAAAAATCAGAAAAACACGTTCAAACCGCCCAAAATCCCCTTAAAAAAGAGTTTTTTGGATTTTTGAAGGTGACCAGCGTTACAGAAAAATCTGAAAAAAATTAGAAATATAGTGTTTGATAAAATACACAAGACTGAGAAAAATTAGATCTGCAGCTATCCCAAAAAAAAATTAAATACTTTTTTCCAAAAAAATTTTTTTTAATTTTTTTGAGGTTATGTACACTCAACCTACAGGTCTATAAAAAATAGACGTATTTTATAAAGGCCTTAAATATACGTGTGAATTTTTTGAAATTTTAAAATTGATTGCATCCCACAAAAAAAATAAAATCGAAAAATAAAGTTTTTGATGCTGGGGGCAGGGAGAAGGGGGTGGTGGGTTAAAATTACGATGAATCTTATGTCTTAATCATATAGAACTTAAAAAAATGAAAAAAATTAGATTCTGGTTATGAGGGAGGGTATTTTTTAATTTATGTGTCCCGTCCATAAGTGGAAAGTTTGATGCGCCACTGTAGACGCATGTGCCACTGAAAAGTGACGGCACAGTGCTCAAACGTTTTCTTTTAGGTTCTACTATTTAAGTTATAGGGTCCCGTCGTGCCTAAAATGATTAAGAAATTTCACCTATAGCGGCTCTTAGTCTATAGATCATGACGTAACTAAGCAAAATCTCCAGGGGCTGAAACCAGAGTTGGGGATGAGGGTAGTTTTAAGGGGTCAAAGTCGCAGTTTGTATTATTTTTTGTGACGCAGCACAACATTTGTCCCCCACGCAGCTTTTCGCCCCTGTAGGTTTTGCTTTATAATGTCATGATCTACTTATTCCCAAAATTTAGTGAAATCTCAATCACGAACTTTGCAAAAACTCTTTATATTTTTTATATTCACAACTATCCCCACCCCTTTGTCGGCCACGCAGTTTTCCGAACCTAGAGATTTTACTTAGTTATGTCATGATCTACTTGTTCTAAAAATTTTGGTGAACTATCTCGATCATGAGCGTTACAAAAAAAAATAATAAAAACCGCAACTTTGAACCGTTATAACTAACCTCGTCCTCCACTCTGGTTTCCGGCTCTGGGGATTTTACTAATAGTCTAAGAGCTAGTGAACCTTTTGACTAACGGTCGTCCTGTAAGGCTAGAAATTTGTAGAGTGATAATTCATAGCACACCAAAGCTAAAAACCATGACCTGGCAGGCCTCAGCGGTGCACGTGTATCTACCAGGTGAATCGAAAAGTGCAAATTTAGGGGGTAAAATAAACTTTCTCCTGTAAGGTTTAAATTTAAGTATGTGTTTGAGTAAGTCATTTAAAAGAAATGTGTAAAATGACAGGCGATTCTGAAGAGCATAAGACCTTGCCAGGCGAGGGGAAAGATTAGGAGTTTTTCCTAAATTTATTTTTTTTGCATCGAACAAATTTTTTTTAAGTTTTTTGAGTCATTCCAAATAGAAAAGGTCTTTGGTGATTTTTCTCTTAAGTTAATAGTTTTTGTTATATAAGCGATTGAAAATTTTGAAAATTGCGAAATCGACCATTTTTAACCCCAAATCGGATATTTATCTAAAAATCTCAAAGTTGCCAAGGTAGGTAGATATTCTTTAAACATTGATTGATGAAATCCCAAAGAGTTTTTTGCAATACAATATCGGAAACCCCTTTGTTTTTTAATTGCTAATCAAGCGGACGCTTCACTGTAGTATAAGTGAGGACGTTTGAGTTGGCATAAATTCATTATCTCGAGAATTGGCAAATTTCAAGAGCAATCTTCAGACAGGTCGATTTTTATTTTTAAATTAGGACTTTTTGGCATATATATAATACTAGTGACGTCATCCATCTGAGCGTGATGACGTAATCGATGATTTTTTTAAATGAGAGTAGGGGTTGTGTGATAGCTCATTTGAAAGGTTATTTAATTCTCTATTCACTAATATAAACAATAACATAATTATTTATACAGGGTGTACAAAAAATTTTTTTTTATTAAATTAACTTTGAATAAATTTGACAAATAGAAGAAAAAAATTTTTTTGTACACCCTGTATAAATAATTATGTTAATGTTTATATTACTGAATAGAGAATTAAATAACCTTTCAAATGAGCTATCACACAACACCTACTCTTATTTAAAAAAATAATCGATTACGTCATCACGCCCAGATGGATGACGTCACTAGTATTATATATATACCAAAAAGTCCTAATTCAAAAATAAAAATCGACCTGTCTGAGGATTTCTCTTCAAATTTGCCCATTCTCGAGATAATGAATTTATGCAAGCTCAAACGTCCTCAATTATACTACAGTGTAGCGCCCGCTTGATTAGCAATTAAAAAAACAAAGCGGTTTTCGTTATTTTATTGCAAAAAACTCTTCGGGATTTCATCAATCAATGTTTAAGGAATATCTGCGTACCTTGCCAATATTGAAATTTTTAGATAAATGTCCGATTTGGGTTAAAAATGGCCGATTTCGCAATTTTCAAAATTTTCAATCGCTTATATAACAAAAACTATTAACTTAAGAGAAAAATAACTAAGGACCTTTTCTGTTTGGAATGATTCAAAAAGCCTAAAAAAAATTTGTTCGATGCAAAAAGAATAATTTTAATAAAAACCCCTAATCTTTCCCCTCGCCTGGCAAGGTCTTATGCTCTTCAGAATCGCCTGTCATTGTACACATTTCTTCTAAATGACTTACTCAAACACATACTTAAATTTAAACCTTACAGGAGAAAGTTTATTTTACCCCCTAAATTTGCACTTTTCGATTCACCTGGTAGATACACGTGCACCGCTGAGGCCTGCCAGGTCATGGTTTTTAGCTTTGGTGTGCTATGAATTATCACTCTACAAATTTTTAGCCTTACAGGACGACCGTTAGTCAAAAGGTTCACTAGCTCTTAGACTATAAGTTATGTCATAGTCTATTTATTCCCAAATTTTGGTGCCAATCACGAACGTTGCAAAAAAACCTTTTACATTTTTTATATTAACTAATACCCCCACCCCTTTGTCGGCGACGCAGCTTTCCACACCTAGAGATTTTACTTAGCTACGTCATGACCTACTTATTCCCAAATTTTGGTGCACTATCTAGATCATGAGCGTCCCAAAAAAAAAATAATAAAAATCGCGACTTTGACCCTTTATAACTACAGTCGTTCCCCACTCTGTGTTCCGGCCGTTGGGGAAAATCATGTACAGAACTAATTCAACATATCCCCGTATAGTTTTTCCATATTACTTATTACGCACAAAACCCACTCCAATTTCTTAGACTACTAAGAAATCCATATTTTTCGGTATAGGTACTCATTTACAATTCACTCAATTTGTACTGCAGAAAAATATTTTTCCACCTACCTCTACCGAAAGTATACTTTTCCGGACCTGATTGTAGGGAGCAAAGTTGTACTTTTCCTCCCTAGGGAGGAAAATATTTTTCCTCCCTAGGGAGGAAAAGTAAAAGTGACGTCATAATATTTCATTCATGAAATATAACTTACTGACGCCCTGTATAATATCTATTTTCTATTACGGAGTATCTATACATTTTAACGTTTATTTATAAAACATCCTATATTTTGCAGAATGGTAAAAAACAGTAAATTGTTATTTTGATTTAACAATGTTTACATTAATAATTTGACTTATATTTGACAGCTGACAGTTATATTGTACCTACTTGTTGTTTTAGTTCTAATAAATTTTGTTGGTTAGTTACATAAATAAATTAAGTAAAAATGACAAAATTACTTGTTATTTGAGGAAGGTGGAAAAACCATATGTATAACATGGGAGTAAAGTGCCTTTTCCTCCCTTGAATGATTACTGCCCTCCGCTACGCGTCGGGCAGTAAACTTCATTCTCGGGAGGAAAAGTTACACTTTCCTCCCTTGTTATACAAATAGCTATTTTATACCAAGTTCTTGGAAATTAAATAATCTACAATTTCATATTGAATCATTTTTTCGTATCTCTGAAGCTAATCTTTCTATTCTGAAGAAAATGGCATTTTTTACCAAACTACAAAAATTCGTTATTCGCAAGACACCGAGCTTGAGGAGGTGATTGGGTGAATGACAGCTGATATTTATGTACAGGGTTATTCACTATATTTTGGCCTCCCTGTAAACTGCTTTATTTACAGAATTAGAAAAAAATGTAAAATACAAAAGGTATTCGATTTTTAATTTATGATTTTTTGACATATCGTCGCCTCAAAGCGTAGGATATGTAAAAAAATTACTTTTGGGATAACCATTTCAAATGATTGGAAATAAGCCCTTTTGTTGAGTGTAACACTAAGATAAATAAAAAGTGGAATACTTTTTGCACAATATTCTAAAGACTGGATTATATGCAAAATGCATATGCATATATATGCTGCATATTTCTCATGTTTTTCATAAATGCATATGCCTTGCATATTTGGAGATTTAAGAGCATATAAATGCATATTTTGATGGGAATTTACTCTACCCCATTTAAAAATAAGGTATATATTAGTAACATCAACATCCATTAAAATAAAATGTGAAAGTAAATATTTTGCTGTTAAGCTCCTTTGTTGTTGTACCCATAAACATAATGGGCGTTATTTATAGCTGCAGGTATCATTATCCGGATATTTAAGATTTATAGACTTCTCAGAATTTACAAATTACCTAAGTAAATACCGATTATATTTTGAATAACATTACAAATATTACCTGTACTTTCTGCTGGTGTCGGCCAACTATGAATTATTCTGGGAAAACCAACCAAAACGAAATTTTAAGGCAGCGTTGCCAATTTAGCTTATTTTATGCTAGATTTGGCATATTTTTGTGTTGTTTAGCTTATTTATTTCTTGTTTAGCATATAGCATATTTTCTAGCATATTAAATAATATAAAAATTATTTAGTAAAAATCGAAAATCTTCTAATTCAGAACAAATTTTTATGTTGGCCTTACAATTACTAAAACAACTTAGGAACTCTCTCACAGGAACTTGAAACTGATATCAGTGAGTCAAATCTGATTCCTAACAAAAAATGTTTAACCATTCACACATACACACCTACATCAGCAAATCCCTTCGCCTTCAATAATGTTTATATTAGTACTTATGTCTGTGGACCATGAGATTACTATTAACTACAGGATCATGTTTCAGCATTTTTTAAAACAAATAATTTATCTGTACTGGGTTATGCTTGCTACCCTAATAGCACAAGGACGTCCAATGGACGTCCATTGGACGTCCTTCACGGACTTTACGGACGTCCTTTGGACGTCCGTTTTCGTCCGAGGAACGTCCTTTATACGTCCTATTTTGGTCCAAATGTCGCGCTACCGAACGTCCATTGGACGTCCATCTAAGGTCCGAGGGGACGTATATTGGAACTTAATCGGACGCAAATTGGACCTTAATCGGACGTCCTAGGGGACGTAAATTGGACCTTAATCGGACGTAAATTGGACCTTAATCGGACATAAATTGGACCTTAATCGGACGTCCTAGGGGACGTAAATTGGACCTTAATCGGACGTAAATTGGACCTTAATCGGACGTAAATTGGACCTTAATCGGACATAAATTGGACCTTAATAGGACGTAAATTTGACCTTAATCGGACGTAAATTGGACCTTAATCGGACGTAAATTGGACCTTAATCGGACGTAAATTGGACCTTAATCGGACGTAAATTGGACTTTAATCGGACGTAAATGGGACCTTAAGCGGACGTAAATTGTACCTTAATCGGACGTAAATTGGACCTTAATCGGACGTCCTAGGGGACGTGAATTGGACCTTAATCGGACGTCCTAGGGGACGTGAATTGGACCTTAACAGGACGTCCAATTTTGGTCCAAAGGCCAAGTTGTTAAACATCCAATGGAGGTCCACCTAACGTCGGAGGGGACGTTCGGTGGACGTCATTTGGGCATTCATAGGATGTCCCAGTTTGGTCCAATGTCTTGCTGCTGAACATCCATCTAACGTCCTGGAAGGTCATTCGGTGGACGTCTAGCGACGATATTTAGACCTGTGGAGAATGTATTGTGGGAAATAAAAAATATATTTTTTAAGGAACTTATATTTCATCTTATATCAAATTACAATTATTGGATATTACAGTATTTACATTAAATTACAATACACTTCTCCAAGAAATTAACGCACCACCTTAAATATGGGGTATATTTGATGTCTCGTATTTCCTAAACCTGTTGTCCCATCTAAGTGATGTTTTTATAGCCTAGGCTATAGGTTACCTCCTTAAGCTTGTCATGCTGTAATATATGTATATTATATCATATCGCTCTCTATAGTAATGTGATATAATATATATTACAGTATAGCTCCCTGTGCATGACAAGCATAAGGAGGTAACATATTCTAGGGCCTAGGCTAGAATATTATAAAAAAAATCACTTAGATGCAACAACAGGTTTAGGAAATTCGAGACATCAAAAATGCCCAATTTTTAAGGTGGTGCGTAATGGGCTGTATATACAGGGTGTAACAAAAATACAGGTCATAAATTAAATCACATTATTCTGGGACCAAAAATAGTTCAAATGAACCTAACTTACCTTGTACAAATATGCACATAAAAAGTTACAGCCCTTTGAAATTACAAAATGAAAATGGATTTTTTCGATTATATCGAAAACTATTAGCGATTTTTTATTGAAAATGGACATGTGACATGTGGCATTATTATGGCAGGAATATCTTAAAGAAAAATTATGGTGAAATTTGTGCACCCCATAAAAATTTTATGGGGGTTTTGATCCCTTAAATCCTCCCAAACTTTTGTGTATGTTCCAATTCAATTTTATTATTGTGGTACCATTAGTTAAATTCAATATTTTTGTTTCTTAGTATTTTTCAGATAAGGCAGTTTTTATCGAGTTGCGACTTCTTTTTTAATATGTCCACGTAAAAATTTTATGGGGGTTTTGTTCCTTTAAACCCCCCCAATGTTGTATGTTCCAATTAAACTATTACTGAGGTACCATTAGTTAAACAGAGTGTTTTCAAAACTTTTTTGCCTCTGTATTTTTTCGATAAGGCACGTTTTATCGAGTCTGGCTTCTTTTTTAATATGGTTCAAAATATACCTAAAAATGTAAAGCATAAATAAGTTTGCATATTATTACCAAGTCTCCATAATCGTACTTAACCATATACAAATATGTGGTGGATTTGACAAATATTCACAATATTTCGATAAAAATTGACTTTTCGAAAAAGCAATAAGAGGCAAAAAAGTTTTTAAAACGTTGTTTAAATGGTAGGTACTACAATAATAATTAAATTGAAACGTGCACAAAAGCACATTGTTTTCGATACATTGGAAAAAATCACTTTTCATTTTGTAACTTCAAATGAGTGATAAAGGCACAGAGACTTAGATCACGAGGTCACATTGAAAGGATGCCAAAAACGAGGACTCCGAAAAGGGTACTAAACTACACTATAGCTTCAAGAAAGAGAAGAGGAAGACCGGAAAATAGATGGAAGCAAGAGGTCGAAAAAGATTTGGAAAGAATGGTGTTACAGGGTCAGAAAAGAAAAATGAATAAGAGGAAGGAATGGAGAAAAATCACATATCAAGCCAGAGAAGATCTCAGTACATAAAGAAACGTGAAAATGAAGAAAAAACAAACTTTTCAAGCCATGGGCCTCTAAGGCCCTTGGTGCTATTAATATATAACTTCAAAGGGCTGTAACTTTTCTTTTGTGCACATTTGTACTAAGGTAAGTTAGGTCCAATCAAACTATTTTTGGTCCCAGGATATGTGATTAAATTTATGACCTGTATTTTTGTTACACCCTGTATATATATAAAGGTTATATTTGGTTCTTGGGACATCAAAGTATATTTTTTAGACATTCCCTGGATATAGTCACTGATGTGACATACCTCCGATTTGTTTTTTCATGAGTTTTGTAAGAGAGACTAAAAACTTTTTTATGGTTACCTCCTGTTTTCATATATTTTTTGACATGTTTTGTAGTAAATTCAACTATCTATTTACTACAAGACATGTCAAAATTTACATGTGAAAGCAGGAGATGATCCTAAAAATGGTTTTTCGTCTCCTACAAAATTCATGAAAAATCAGATAGGAGAATTTGTACATTACAATTCTCTGATGTTTGGGAAAAAGGGCTTAAGTCAGAAATGCACATCGATAATGTTTTGATGATTTCTGGACCAGAAAAATCGGCTCTTTTTATTGGTACATACAGTTTACGTCTACAACAGTTTTTTGCTGGTCCAGAAATCATCAAAACATTAGCAATGTGCAATTCTGACTTACGCCCTTTTTGCCAAACATAAAAAAAGCAATCTGGTCATAACTGACCAATGAGCAATTTTAATTTAACCTAAATTACTAATGTTTCTTAAAATGAAGAGCTTACCCGATAGCGTCTCTTATCTAATCTAACAAGATCGTGCACTATTCTAACATACACAGCCACATCACGCACTATGCTCTGCTTTTCACTATCACCTATCACTCAAACTAGTTCAAAAGGCTTTGTCCTCTTCAATCTTCTAGTTTGCCCAGTAGTATCGAGGAGGATTTCCTCAATATTCTTGTACTTATTTAAGTTGTTTGTCGGGATTCCTGCTATCTTCTTGATGATTATATCCAGGTTCCATTCCTAGGTATTAATATTTGTTTATAAAGTAATAACTTATTATGCATGGACAATGTTGTTTCTTCCAATTAGCCAATACACTTTTTATATCTTTATTTTGGTTATATCTGGTTTTTTGTAGACCACTTTCAGCTGATTCTAAAAAAAATTAAAATGAACGGTAATTTTTCTATTCTTTACAATTAAAAATCAAAATATTTACAGGTAATACATGCATAAATGATTCGTTTCATAAAGAAAATTGAAAACGGATTTTATAATACTTACATAATTGTTTAAGAGATCCAGCCATAGCCAAAACTAGCATACTAAACAGTACAGTTGAGTACAGCAAAAAAAGCCACTAATTTCCATTTTTCACCCCCTTATCGATGCATTTTTTTCCAATCAAAATTGTTACTAAATTTTTAGGTTATCTTATGATGAAAATGAAATAATTGATGACTTGATGACCAATGACCACGCGACGCTACATAGATACTCGCGCGGCAAATTTGAAAATGAACGCAAATTGAATAGTAAATGGCCTCTCTTTAGAGTATGGAAAATTTTACCCCTCCAGGAGGACATTGTACTCTTTTCATAGAATATCTTGTGGTAACTTTCCAGCCATAATTTAATCAGATGTTCACGGAATAGAACTTTGATAGTAGAATTCCTGGAATGTTTTGTTGTTAGGGGAAACTTTTATTTTATTTATTCTTGAATATTTCCTGTTGTTAAACATTGTAACCAATAATTTACAAATAAGATTTTCATTACATTACATGAAATCAAAACATGTTTTGGATATTAAACTATATAGTTTTATAATTGTAATAATTTAATATACAATTTTGAATTAAGATTTAATCTTTCGATCTAATCGATTTAAACTACAGTAAAACTTGTGTTACCGGCCCCCTGCCAACACCGGCCACCTGTACTAACGGCCAGTTTAAAAATTCCCCACACTAATTACAGTAAAACCTGTCAGTAACGGCCGCTAAAAATGAAAAAGCTATTGGCCGATATAGAAAGGTGACCGGTATTGCCAGTTTTTGTAGTCTAGATATAATTGGTTTGGGGAATTTTTAAACTGGCCGTTAGTACAGGTGGCCAGTAACACAGGTTGTACTGTATATCTAGGCTACAAAAACTGGCAATAACGACCACTTTTCTATATCGGCCAATAGTTCTTTCATTTTAGTGGCCGTTAGTGACAGGTTTGACTGTATTTCATTAACGTAAAGTTAACGCAAGTTAATATTTTATTGAATTATTTTGCTATTTGATCTCGTAATTGGTATAATGTGTCCAATATAAGCGTTCATAAAACGTCCGTATTTCGTCCAGTATGGACGTCCAAAGTCGGACGTCCAAAGGACGTCCATATTTATTCCGTCCGAAGGACGTCCATATTTATTCCTTCCGAAGGACGTCCAACATGGGACGTCCGTTTATAGTCCATGGACGTTAGGACCAAAAATGGACCTATTTTGGACGTCCAAATGACGTCGTGTGCTATTAGGGAATTGTCCGTATTTCGTCCAGTATATATACGTCCATATTTGTTCCATCCGAAGGACGTCCAACGTCGGACGTCCATTTTTATTCCGTCCGAAGAATGTCCAACGTCGGACGTCCAAAGGACGTCCATATTTATTCCTTCCGAAGGACGTCCAACGTCGGACGTCCATATTTATTCCTTCCGAAGGACGTCCAACGTCGGACGTCCAAAGGACGTCCATTTTTATTCCGTCCGAAGGACGTCCAACGTCGGACGTCCAAAGGACGTCCATATTTATTCCTTCCGAAGGACGTCCAACGTCGGACGTCCAAAGGACGTCCATTTTTATTCCGTCCGAAGGACGTCCAACGTCGGACGTCCAAAGGACGTCCATATTTATTCCTTCCGAAGGACGTCCAACATGGGACGTCCAAAGGACGTCCATTTATAGTCCATGGACGTTAGGACCAAAAATGGACCTATTTTGGACGTCCATTGGACGTCGTGTGCTATTAGGGTATAGGGATTTTTTATTAGTTGATAATGGAATACCTACTGTTGAACTGATCATTCCATCATTCTTGTGAGGTTTGGCAAATACTATATTGGTCGAGTTGGCAACACTGTTTTAAGAGTAGGATAGATTATTTTATTTTATGAATGGTTAGTCTTAAATCAATCGCCGATTATTCAACTTTTGTGATTGCAAGTTATTGACTATACTGTGTAAAAAAATCATTTTATTATTATTGTGAAAATGCCTAAAGTAGCAAGGGAAAAATCAAGTCTTCTCAGAAGTTGGATTGGAAGTAACAATCATCTAAAAGTTATCGACAGTGAAAGTATGTTTTGCACCATTTGTGATAAAAAGGTAAGTTCTCCACTTCAATAGATTTTTAAACTTATCAAACTTCTTTGCACATCTATGTGTCTGTCTATTCTAAAATGACAAACCGTCCCATTTCTTCAAAAACTGTTTTTTAAAGTTCGCAACGGTTTGGCTTATACAGAGCGAGGTGTTGAGAGTGGCCCACCCTGTATACTACGGTACACTGACTGTACTTTATTGTTTGACGATTTCAATTTCACTTTGAGAAATAAAAAAAAATTGGGGGAGGTTTAAAAAGTTTGATCATTTTAATGTAGGTATCTATTTACGAAAACATCTAAAACATCATTATCATTATATTCCAGATTCCATGTCAAAAGAAATTCCAAGTAGTTCAACACATAAAAACTTCACTTCACCAAACTAAGCTATCAAAAAATGATAATAAACCTCGCCAGCAGATTCTACAGAACAGTTTGCAGATTCAGAATACGTCAGTTGGGCAAGAAACCTTTGCAAAGGATTTATGCCATTTTTTTTTGAACTGCAATATCCCTCTGCACAAGTTAGAACATAAATCGTGTCAAAACTTTTTAAAAACTTATTGCAAGATTAAAGATAAACCAGCTCAAATACCAAGTTCTTCAACTCTTCGGAAAAAATATGTCAGTGCATGTTACAAAGATGTGATGACGAGTATTAAAAATCAGTTAAAAGCCGATTATCTTTGGATTTCCGTCGACGAAACAACGGATACAAAGGGTCGACAAATTGCGAATCTAATTGTTGGAGTTCTTAACGACTCTGGCGATTTTAAAAACTCATACTTAATTAGTGTAAAATGTTTGGAAAAAACAAACTATGCTACAATAGCTAGATTTGTTAACGAATCCCTAACAAATTTTTTTTTACCTGATCAAGTACCATTTGAAAAAATATTATTAATGCTTAGTGATGCCGCCTCATATATGATGAAAGCTGCATCCAATCTTAAAATCTTTTTCCCTAATTTAATTCACTGTACATGTTTGGCGCACGGCCTAAACAGAGTTGCAGAGAAAGTTAGAATTGAATTTCCCAATGTAAACACCTTAATAAATAATGTAAAAAAAGTATTTCTGAAAGCACCACTACGTATACAGGTATATAGGGAGATGCTTCCCGATATTCCTTTACCACCAGAACCAGTATTAACCAGATGGGGAACTTGGCTTAAAAGTGCTATATTTTTATCTGAACACTACGACGACATCAAAAGCGTTATTTCAAGTTTTGATCCGACTTGTACCGCTATTGATAACTGTCAAAATATTTTTAAAGAAAAGTCTATTAAAAATCAATTGTTGTATATAAAATCGAATTTCGATATCATTGAAAGTTCAATTACAAAATTAGAGGCTCAAAATTTATGTCTTCACAATAGTATGTCTATTGTTGATTCGGTTAAACAGAAAATAACAAATCTGAATGGGGAAATTGGAGTAAAAATTAAAGATAAACTTGATGACGTTTTAAACAAAAATGAGGGTTTCACTTTATTGCGTTCAATAAATAATATAATCAATTTTGGAAACTTCGATGAAAATATTAATATGGATCCGTCTCTAATAGCAAAGTTTAAATATGCCCCAATTACATCTTGTGACGTTGAGAGATCTTTTTCTGCCTATAAACAAATATTAACAGATAGAAGACATAATATTAGTTTAGAAAATATGAATCAATATATGATTATTTATTGTAACAATAAAAATATGTAAATTTGTTTTATTGTACTCTTTTTATAATATTAGTTTAGAAAATATGAATCAATATTGTAACAATAAAAATATGTACATTTATTTTATTGTACTCTTATTTATCTTGTGGTCAAAATAAAATATTTTGCCGTTTTATTTGTCACAAAACCTGAAGTTAAAAAAATATATTAAGAAATAATAATACAATTTGGTTTAAATTCAAACCTATTTATTTATTTTTATTATTTTTTATTTATTTATGTATTTAACGTAAACCATAAAATTATTCATATAAAAATAAGTGCATATATAAATGCATATTTGCATGTTAATTGTGCATATTCAGCTTGTTTTAAAATGCATATTGCATGCATATTTTAGACATTTTTTAGTGCATATTTTCCAGTCTCTAAATATTACATATCCTTGTGTAGCTTAATTTTGTTTAACTCATATGCTATAATGTAACACTAAGACAACATACATATATTCTACTGTTGTATTTTTTCGTTTACTAATTTTGGTCACAAAATATTAATGCAACACTAAGTTGTTGTCTTACGCACATCCTACTGTTAATGTAGTATTACCGAATTGCGAATATTTGTCTTTATTTAATTAAACGAAATCTGAGAATCAATAATGAGAAGACGAAAATAATGGTATGTGGAAAAAGTAGAAAACAAACGAAGATAACAATTAACGGAAATACACTTGAACAAGTCGATACTTACAAATAATTGGGAGTACAAATAGAGAGCAGAGGAACTGAAGAAACTGAAATAAGTTCCAGAATAGAAAGTGCTGCTCGGATGTACCACGCAATCAAAAGTACGTTTCTGTCAAAAAAAGAAGTATCCCAAAAAGCCAAAGTGTCCATATACAAGACGGTGTTTGTGCCGATTTTAACTTTTGGTAGTGAAAGTTGGACGCTTAGTGATAAGTTAAAATCGAAAATACAGAGCATAGAAATGAAATTTCTTAGAAGAATAATGGGTATAACCAGGTTAGACAGGATTAGAAATGAGGCAGTCAGAGAACATCTTTAGGTCCAACCAATTATTAAAAAAATTAAAAAAATTGAAGAGGCCCAATTGAGATGGTATGGACACATGGTTAGAATTAACCAAGAAAGATCAGTTAAAAAAGTATAGGAAGCCAGAAGACAAACCAAGAGACCAAGGGGCAGGCCAATGAAGACATGGGACGATAATGTAACCTCAATCCTAGACACACGAGGAATCAGCAAAGAACAAGCAAGAAACCAAGCAAAGAATAAGAAGCAATGGAGAAAATTGTGCATGCAACTAACTAAAGACATTACACCCAACACCTTAGGGAAAATGGGTTTAGGATTAACGGCTTGCACCCACAATGTTTATTATCTTCAGAAATCTTACCACCATTCTACTATTACATTCATGTTAAAAGTTGTATTGTGAGAATAAAAATGAATAATTCAGCCTCAGCCAATTTAAGTTATAAAAAATCTAAAATATCCAGTATAAGCCAATATTTAGTTTAGTCTGCATCCGATGTGACCAGTGACCACAACTAATTCTGATTAATTTTCCATTCTCTTTTGTTTGTCATTTTTGTTGTCGAGTTTTAAAATTGTCGGAAAACGTGTATATTGAGTTTATAATTTATCTAATAAAATGTTTAAACAAAATGTTTGAACAAAATTGTTTGTTTTTTATAATAAAATGTGTAAAATTTTAAACAAAACTTCAGTACAAAAATATAAGTTTATACAGTGAGGACGTTTGAGTTGAAATAAATTCATTATCTCGAGAAGGGGTGAATTTGAAGAGAAATCCTGAGACAGTTCGATTTTTAATTTTAAAATATGACTTTTTGCCATATACATCATACTACTGACGTCATCCATCTGATTGTGATGACGTAATCGATGATTTTTTTAAATGAGAGTAGGGGTTGTGTTATAGCTCAATTGAAAGTTTATTTAATTCTCTATTCAGTAATGTAAATATTAACATAATTATTTATACAGTGTGTTCAAAAAATATTTTTTTTATTAAATTATTTGACACAAAAAGAAGAATGTACAATTTATTTAATTAAAAATACATTTTACTGCTGTCAGAAAAACAGGTGATAATGTTTATCTAAAAAATAAACATTACTTTTTGCTTAAATTCTATGTTCAAGCTGCTAAGCGACAGGTGGGTGGCAGATTTAACATTGAATTTAAGCGAAAAACAATGTTTATTTATGAAATAAACATTTCTTTTTGTTTTCTGACAGCACTCAAATGTATTTTAAAGTAAATTAATTACATACACTCTTCTTTTTGTCTCAATTAATTTAATAAACCAAAAATTTTTTTGGGCACCCTGTATAAATAATTATGTTAACGTTTATATTATGAATAGAGAATTAAATAACCTTTCAAATGAGCTATCGCACCACACCTACTCTTATTTAAAAAAATCATCGATTACGTCATCACGACCAGATGGATGACGTCATTAATATGATACATATGGTAAAAAGTCATAATTTAAAAATAAAAATTGACCTGTCCCAGGATTTCTCTCCAAATGCTCCCATTCTAGAGATAATGAATTTATTCCAACTCAAAGGTCCTCACTTTATAACACATATTTACGGATATCGTTAAAAAAATAGATTAACTGTTAGATCAACAGTAGGACAAGTAATTTTTTTTCCAATTATTTTTTACTTTTTTATGAATTAATATAAATATTTATGTAAGGCCTGCAAAGTTATATACTCAAACAAAATTCCATGTAAATCCATTCAAATATAAAAAAGTTATTAGGTAATGAAAAATTCATAAAAATTTCAATTGCGTTTTTCTCGAAATTAAAATATTTGACATATCTTACTGTTGCTTTGAGGCGACGATATATATCGTACTAGTGACGACATCCATTTAGGCGTGGTGACGTAATCGACTATTTTTTTAAATGGGAATAGGGGTCGGGTGCTAGCTCAATTGAAACGTAATTCAATTCCCTATTCAGTAATATAAACATTAGCATGATTAAAAATCGAATAAATTTTTTATTTTACATTTTTTTTATTATGTAAATAAAGCAGTTTACAGGGAGGTAAAAATATAGTGAATAACCCTGTACATAAATATCAGCTGTCATTCACCCAATCACCTCCTCAAGGTCGGTGTCTTGCGAATAACGAATTTTTGTAGTTTGGTAAAAAATGCCATTTTCTTCAGAATAGAAAAATTAGCTTCAGAGATACGAAAAAATGATTCAATATGAAATTGTAGATTATTTATCTTGTAAAAGTGAAAAACACTTTAGTATATCATGTTTTGCTATTTGCCAGTCATATCGGATAACAAATTCGTGTTAATCCCAGGTCTTCATCTCGGTAGAATATTGAATACTTCCGTTGATGAGATTCAATATAAAAATTATATTGGCCTCCATGTAGCCCATATCAAATTTAAATCCTATTATACCATTTATATGATACGTTGAGACAGCACATTCGAAAAAGAAATCAGAGGCGTAGCTACCGCCATATCAGCCGTATCAATTATACGGGGCCCCCGACCTTCAGGGGCCCCAGTGCAGTATGTAGAAACAAAATTCCATTTAAAAAAAATGAACAAAATATTCTAAAATTATTTCACTATTAAAACGCTTTAAAACAGTGCATATTGTTTGGATATTGACATTTTCGTGTACTGGATTCTTTATCTATATATTATAAATTATATTTATCTATTTTCTATTCTCTACCGCTCGCCGCTATTCCATCAACAGAGCTTTTTGCTTTCAAGCTACCTTTCATTGTTCATTCACCGTTGCGTTGGCTGTGTGTGAGACATTGTATAATGTATAATGCCAAATTGCAATTTTGGTGTATTGTTTGGGTATATTTTCGTGATCTGTTCTTTATCTATCAATTGTATTTATGTACCTACATCTATTTGCCGGCCGCTCCCCGTTAGAACAGAACTCCTATGTTTAAGCTCATTTTCAATATCCAATTACCCTTGGCTTGAAAAAACTGAATCTGTTTTCAAACAACGAGTCTCAACAATTCAAATCTATTTTTCGACTTTGATTTAGAGTTTAATAGTTTTATTATTATTATCTATATTTGGGTGTAATAGGCAGGACTTATTAGTTCCTAAGGTTGTACATATTACGTAATTTGCAATTTATTTAAATTTTGCCATAGATGGTTTTGTTTTATTTCATTATATTTTATTTTGTAATAATATATAATATACAATAGCACTAAAGGCCTTAGACACATGGCTTGAAAAGTTTGGTCTTTCTTTATTTTCACTTTTCTTTATGTACTGAGATCTTTTGTGGCTTGATATGCGATTTTCCTCTATTCCTTCCTCTTATTCATTTTTCTTTTCTGGTCTTCTATAGTCCCATTCTTTCCATATATTTTTCGACCTCTTGCTTCCATATATTTTTCTCCTGCCTTCCTTTTCTCTTTTTTGAAGCTATAGTGTAGTTTAGTACCCTTTTTGGAGTCTTCGTGTTTGGCATCCTTCCTAAGTGACATCGCCATCTAAGTATCTGTGCCTTTATCACTCCTATTATATTATGTTGATTGTATAATTCCTTGAACTCGTTATTTGATCTTTTTATCCATAAACCCTTCCTTATTATGCCTCCATATATATTCCTCAGGATTTCCCTTTCCTAGATCTCCAATAAATTTTGTTCATTTTTTGTCATTGTCCATGTCTCACTGCTGTATGCTACTCTTGGTTATATGGTTGTTTTTTTTTTATATTAGTTTGATATAACTAGACCCAAACCCAGACATCCAAAGTGAAAGTTTTCCTCCAACACCAAATTGTTCTATATGGTCCACATAATGTTCAGAAAAAATTCACACCATTTTGAGCGTCGGGTTTGGGGGGAGAGGGGGGAGAAATCGGCAAATTCGTAGTTTTTTACGTTTTTCGTCAATATTTCTAAAACTATGCGTTTAGCATGAACAACCCTCTATACAAAAATGTTTTACATTAAATTTGAAATAAATATTTCTTGATAAAAACTTGCTATTCAGTTTTCCATTATGCGCATGTACACTTCCATTGCCTGCCATTATCTACCTTGTATTTCTTCTTTAATGTTCGGTTTACGTGATATTATTGCTCCTAGGTATTGCTCCTTTCTACCATTTCGAATTCGTATGATGTTCCTTAGTTCTACTTTAAACTTTTGTCTATTCCTGAAATGACCATCTGTCCACGCCATACATTTTGTTTTAGTTTCATTTATGTACAGGTCCATTTTCTTCGCTGCTTTTACTATTTTCTGTACTATCTTTTGTAGCTCTTTTTTCCCTTGCCTGCACCACATCATCTGAAAATGCCAAAACTCGGTGGCTTTTTTATATAGGAGTCCTTCTCTATTAATTTTCGCTTTTCGCATTATTTTTTATATTAGTCATAAGTTGAAGAGTAATGATGACAAAGGATCGCCCTGCCTTAACTTTTGTAATAATATTGACGATTTATGTAATTTCAGTAAACTGTATTTATTATTGTTTTTTTCTGACTCCTTGTAAGCTTTGTCCCTAAAATTATAAAATTTTCAGTGAGAATAAAGCATTTTTCTATTCTATTCTATACAAGCGTTTTTGATTTATTTGTTGAACATTTTCTTAGCACTATCCCATATCAGTCGTGGAAAAGGGCCCTGCGACAAACTTTGATATGGGGCCCCCGTGGGGGTAGCTACGCCACTGAAAGAAATCCTATTCCTATCACACTGGGTGGAGCACAAAAAGTTTTATCTCACAAATTACAAAATATGCAATATATTTGTCCGTGAGTGTATAAAAAACGTAGACAATATAGGCAGTTTAATTTAAAATTTTTCCTACTCGGAAGTATTTTCCAAAGGTTGAGTTGCGTCCCAATCTAAATCGAGTAGCCAAAGACGCGCTACATAATAGTCTTCACTATTAAAGTGATATGATTAAGAACACAATAAGGATTGAATATGCGGGCTATTTAGCTTAAGAGATTTCGTTTTGTACAGGAAGATTGGAGCCTGATTGTCCGCCTAATAAGCTTCTCATCCCGTAAGTATATTAGGGGCGGTATATTAGGGGCGGTATACACGGTATTTAATCTAAATTTAGAATGAAATAATAATGAAATTACTTAATAAGAAATAAGAAACTGTGTAGAGGAACGAAACAACTTCATTATTTAAATTATCAAATTCTGACTCTAAAATTAATTACAGTAATACTGTTGACCTCTCTATTAACTGGTTAAATCATTAGTAATTAATTAATAAAGGACTCCGCAGAAACCTTATGGGAAATGGCTCTCTGTCAAATGTTCTGAATTTTTATATTCTGGTAGTGCTTGATTATTACGTATTACATCTGCAAAAACATACCCAAGTGCAGACGAAGCAACTAACCATAATCTGCTCTGTGCTGGATTCAAACTAAAACTAAAAAGAATAAAAGCCCCCACAACGCAGAAGAAACCTAATACTCGACTCCTAAGAAATGCCGTAATAGCAGATGAGTTCGGAAATAAGATCGTGAGATTAAAAAATAGTTAGAAAGATCTGAACAAGAAAATATCGGTCAAAATATAGATGTCATGAATTCCGCCATGGTCACCATAGCAAACGAAGTTTTGAAACCAGAAAAAGACCCAATAAAGAAAAAGGATTGGATGACCGATAAAATACTAGACCTTATTCAACAAAGAAGAAATTGGAAAAACAAAGACGAGATTCGGTATAGAGAGATATATCGACAAATAAGATTAAGCGACAAATAAGAGATATATCGACGAGGTTAAGCGAGCAAAAGAGGACTGGATGGAACAAAGATGTCGTGAAATGGAGGAACTACAAAGAAAACATGACGAGTTTAATATATATAAAAAGCTTAAAGAAATTACCTACACTCAGAGAAAAAGAACTCCCACTTTATGAGAAACTCCAAAGGTAACATAATTCTCGACTTGGATGAAAAAAAGGAAGAATGGACTAACTATATAAAAGAGCTCTTCCTGGATACGAGACCACCACTTAACACCACAAAGTATACGAATACTGGTCCTAGTATTTTAAAAGCGGAAGTAGAGAAAGCCATCAAACAGAGCAAAAATGGGAAATCTCCAGGCCCTGACCAAATACCATCAGACTGGCTCAAACTTCTGGATGACGACAATGTCTCACAATTAACAAACATTTATAACCATATATACGAGACTGGAATGATGCCACAGATATGGTTGGAGTCTACATTTATTCCACTCCCAAAAAAACCTAATACATCATCATGTAAAGACTTTAGACTAATTAGTCTCATGAGCCACTCTCTCAAGCTACTTCTTAAGATAATTCTTAATAGGATCAAGCAGAAATGTGAAGAGACAATGGGAAACAAACAATTCGGTTTCAGACAAGAATTGGGAACAAGGGAAGCTTTGTTCTCAATGTTAACATTACTTCAACGATCATGGGAAGTACAGAAACCAATTTACGTCTGCTTTATAGATTTTGAGAAGGCGTTTGATAGAGTTCAACATAATAGGTTGTTTAAATATCTAGAAATGATTGGAATAGATGATAAAGATCTGAGACTTTTACAACATCTATATTGGAATCAAGAAGCTTCTATTCTGGTAGACGGCAAAGAAACAGACAAAATTTGCATTCAAAGAGGTGTCAGACAGGGTTGTGTGTTATCCCCAACTTTGTTTAACGTATGCTCAGAAATAATTTTTAATGAAGCCTTGGAAGGACAATGTGGAGTTCGAATCGGATGAGAAACTATTAACAACATCAGATATGCAGACGACACCGCGATCATGGCTGAAAATATCGAAGATCTTCAATTCCTTATTGATCGAGTCACTAGAGAATGCTCCAATAACGGACTTAGCATAAATGCAACAAAGACAAAGTTACTTGTGGTATTTTTCAAAATTTTCCTTTTATGAATTTATTTTTCTCTCATAACTTTTAACATGTTTGTTTATTACATTAGTATATTTTTAATAATTTTAGGTATTGTTTCGGATCTCTTTCCTAGAATGACCGAGGAGGAAGTCGATTATGGAAACTTGGAGAAAGCTATACGAGCATCGTGCATTAAGCTTGGTTTAGAAGACATAAACGGTTTGTATATTTTTTTATTATAAAGCTCATTAATAGATGCAGGGGTTAGTATTTAAGTTTGAGATACGTTATGAAGGCCGTTATTGATTAATTATGTAGATGGGAAATAAGCCACAATTAAATTGAAAAAAATAATATTATTAACGCTTCGACGCCCAAATCGGGTGCCGTTGTCAAAATACAAAATACTACTAACAAAAATGTTGTTGCTAAGTAAAAAAATTCTTAATAAATCATTTAATCTGACTCATTTATATTGGCAATTCAGGCGTATATTATACATTTTAAAGTAGAAGACTTTAAAATGATATCGCCAATATTTGGGTATGAGTTGCGTTCCTGGGACGACTTTACTAAAATAGTTTATTCGATTACATGAAATCAATCCCAACTCAAGAATACCCATTACAAAAAAATCATAGCAAGTGATCGGTCTTTAAAAAGACAACCAAATGCAACGATGACAGTAAAATTCTCGCGTTAGAGATTCCATAGTAAATCACGACGGAAAACCAGGAAAAAACCTAGTAGTACTATCTCGACATCGTAAGTATTTGGTCTTATATTTAATTAACTTTCAAAAACTAATACCAAATTCTGACTTTAATATGTTTAAATTATAAATAATATTAATAATACATAGATATACAATAAGTAATACCAAAATATAAAATATGTACTAACTCGATATGTTATTGTCTTACTAATCGTGGTATTTTCTTTCTATTGACTTCCTCTTTCAGTGTGGGTAGCCACACCTTACTGCATTCTACCGAGGAATTTGCGACACAATTGGTTTCATTTAGCATAATTAGAGCCGCTTCTTTGATTTTGCTCTTTTTACTATCTGATTCTTTCAGGACTATACTTGAATCTCTCCACTGAACTCTATGTTCATTATCCCATGCATGTTGACATATTTGAAATCTATCAAATTCTCTATTTTTAATACAAGACTGATGTTCACTTATTCTAACGCTTAATGGTCTTGATGTTTAACCTTAATAAAATTGTTCGCATTAACAAGGTAATTTATAAATGCAATTCTGTGTTTTTTCTTGTTCATTGTTAGATTTAGTTTTAGATAGAATAGATCTCAATGTGTTTGTTGTTTTGAATGTTGTTGAAATGTTGAATTTATTTCCTATTGTTTTAAGTTTCTCGGATAGTCCTTTTATATTACGGTATTAATATTTTCCTCGTATTATTTCTTGTGAATATTGTAGGATCCCGTTCTAAGTTGTTCTGTTCCATTCGATCCAATCTTGACAATTCCTTATTTATAAACGAAAAAGGATAATCATTTTTTAATAAAAGAGATGCTAACAATTGTTTTTCTTCTAAAAATGAATTTTCGTTAGAACAAGTAATTTTGGCTCTATCATAATATAAGGATTTAATGATTCCCTTTTTAACGTTGATGTTGTGATTTGATTTGTAATAATTGAGATATCTGTTGGTGTGTGTTGGTTTTCTATACACTTGAGTCTCATATCCAGTATCCTTCTTTGAGACTAAAACATCGAGGAAAGGCAAAGTGTTATTGTATTCCTTTTCCATTGCAAATTTTATTGTTTTCTTGATCGTTTATAATATTCAGGAATGTATCCAACAATTCTGATCTATAAGGCCATATTTTGTAAAAAGAGAAATAAAGCTTTTTTTAAACACTTTAAAAAAGTTATAAGGGGTTTTCCTCAAAAAGTGCTTAATTTTTTGGATATTTCACGTCGAAATATTCTATTTGAAATTTGGTGAATATGAATCTATTTTTCATTGGCTATAACTCTGGATCTACGAGATCCAGAGACCTAACGCGTACACCATTTTTTTACTTTCTTATACGCTATATTTTTGCTAGGAACGTTTTTTCGATAAAATACTTACTTTTTGAGTTATTTGTGAAAAATCGTCGAAAAATGTGGTTATTTTGTTGAAAAATGAACATATTCACTCGCAAATAACTCGAAAAGTGTTGACTCGGCGAAAAGCTCTATAGAACAAAAGTTACTTAAAATTAGTCAGTTTACCCATTTCCGGACTTATTTTGGACATAAATTTTTTCACTCCCAAGAGGGGGTGAAAGTTACCCCCAGGGCAAAAGCACAAATCGGCACAATATCACTTTTTTCTTTGACATGTAAGCTATACGTATGCCAAATTTCATGTCAATTCAAGCGGTTCTTTAAAATTTAGAGCAAAACCGTAAAGAATGTACTAGAGGGGTAAATTCAATAGTTGATAATTTGTTTAAAAAATGTTTTGTATTTTTTACAAATGTGTCATCGTTATTAGCAAATGGTTTTATAATGTTTAATAAAAATTTTGATAGTTCACTACAAGGAGAATTGATGGTACTACAAATGGGTCTAAGTGGTATGTTCGCTTTATGAATTTTCGGCACTCCATAAAAATGTGGTGTCTTACTGTTGTAGTGAGGTGTCATTAATTTTCTTTGATAGTATGCTAGATCATGTTTAAATTTGAATAAAGTTCTATATATTTTGTTTTCCAGTGTCACCGTTGGATCCTTCGATAATTTGGTATAAGGTCCATTTGTAATTAGATCTGTAATTTTGTCCTCATATTGTATTTTATTCATTATTACCGTTAATCCGTTATTGGATTGTTATGGAGTCATCATTTCTTAAAGGTTTTAGATCTTTCATATTCTCTTTGCTGATGTTCTGTTCAATTTGATTGGACTTTTCCAATTCCAATTAAGAATGAACTATCTTTTAGTAAAGTCGTCCCAGGAACGCAACTCATAAATATTGGCGATGTAATTTTAAAGTCTTCTACTTTAAAATGTATAATATACGTCTGAATTGCCAATACAAATGTGTCAGATTACATAAATTATTAAAAGAATTTTTTTTACTTAGCAACAACATTTTTGTTTAATAGTGTATTAATGTAGTATTTTGTATTTTGACAACGGCACCCGATTTGGCCATCGAAACGTTAATAAAATTATTTTTTAAATTTAATTGTGGCTTATTTCCCATCTAAATAGTTAATCATAAAAATGCCACAAGGAAATAGCTTCAGAACAACATGAAGGACGTTAATGTGTCAAGTCTGATATTAGCATCATTAGGTTTACCAAAAGTGGAACTGGTCAAATTTAACAAAAGTTTGGTCAATGATAGTTCTCAGTGCGTAGATTAAAAAACTTCAGGGGAACTAGATCTGAAAAACTATTATTGTGAAGCTACAACCTTCTGAAGTTGTTGGATTCAGGTGCTCGGTTTACGTTAAGTGCACTAATTCACGGTCAAGTAAACGAATATGTTTTTTATTGAAAGATGAAACATAGTTTTTTTTTGTTTTGTTTTAGAATTTGTCAAAAAAGTTATTCAGCTCTACGAAACTACTATAGTGCGTCATGGACTGATGTTAGTTGGACCTACTGGATCAGGGAAAACAAAGGTAAGTGATATTATGACTGACTAAAGAGGGAGAATTATACTTTATTGATACTATGTACCAAAAGGCCATAGACCAAAGTTTATGACTATGAACCGGGTGTCCCAATAAGAATGGCTCTCGGCTATATCTCAAGAACCGTTTTTAGTACAGCTTTGAGAAAAAAATATTTATAACAAAAGTTTCCTGGATGGTGTACTAATACTCTGGGCTAATTAGCAAAATACAAGGAAAAGTTATTTACCAGCAATTTTATTGCTGAAATCGAATCTTATGATTGTGTATATTATTAATATAAGTATGCAAAGTCCGTAGATAGTGTGCTAATTTTTTTATAAAATAAATGGCGCCCGAAAATCGTGTTTTTTTCAATTTTCTCAATATAACTTCAAAGATTTTTACCGTCACACAAAAAATACCCAAATAAAAATTCACCTTAATTAAATTCTGCTTAGAGACGTGTTTTTTCCGATTTACTTTGACGAAAATTTTTCCCGAAAAATGCGGGCTTTTCCAACAAAGTCTTTAATTTTCAACTAAAATTTTAGATAAGAAATTGTTTTGTCAATAATTAAATAACTTGGTAATAAAAAAGCTCTTTTCGCATAGATTATAATTTCAAAAGCCGATGGAAATTTAATGAACAGTTTAGCAACAATTTAATCGTTAATTAAAATTTTACGGTCGCTATAAAAACCACGATAATTATGGTACATAAGAATAACTATGATTTTTGTATAAAAAGATATTGTACCTTTTGAATATTTCCCATTTCAATATACTTGATATTGTACCTATCTAATATACTTTACTGAATTGAAATTTGACTATTTAAGCAGAGTCAGGAATATTTTAAAATTATATACAATTTGTTGGCTTATAAACAAAGAGAATATCTCAGGAAATATTAAATTAAATTAAATTATGAAAACGGATCTGAAAAAAAGCGGCAAGATGCTTCTTTTAAAAGAAAAAAATGTTTAATTTTGATGAGTGGTTCCTGAGATACAACCGGTCAAAGTGGACCGACATTTACGGCAAAGATGTAAAAAATATGATAATAATTTTTGAACTATCTCCTTTTTGTTCTTGACCTCTTTCTTCACACCAATTTTCATATTTTTAAAATACTCCCAGCATATATTATTATAATAAAAACTATCGATATTACGAGTGAAAATTACCAAAAATAGCAAAATTCGAATCAAAAATTAGGTTGAAAAAAATTTAATCTCAAAGTTCAAAATCGGTATACGTTAAAAAAATGCATTTTCTCGGCTTCTCATGGAGCAATTTTCTTCATTCTTTTTTTGTTCCCAAGTAACTCGAGTAGAGCCATCTAACTAACGTATCACCAAAAGTCAAACTTGCTTTTATTTTGTTACAATATATTAATTTATTTATAAAAAAAGAAAACGACATATTTCTTGGAGTTGTAAACTTTTGTAGATAAACTTACTACAGGTGTACCTGTTAACTTTAAAAATACAAATATTCTCATTTGAAAGCTGTATAATTATTTAAACAATCTTTATTTAAACAAATTAAGAATTTTTGTTAGAACAAATAAATAAATTTATTATAACAAAACAAAAGCAACTTTGACATTTAATAATGCGTTAGTTAGATAGCTCTACTCGAGTTACTTGGGAACAAAAAATAATGAAGAAAATTGCTCCATGGGACGGCGAGAAAATGCATTTTTTAACGTATACCGATTTTGAACTTTGAGATTACATTTTCTCAAAACCTAATTTTTGATTGGAATTTTGCTATTTTTGGCAATTTTCACTATATCGATAGTTTTTATTATACCAATAAATGTTATGAGTATATTAAAGATATAAAAAATGATGTAGAGAAAGAGGACAAAAATAAAAAGTTGATGGTTCAAAAATTATGATCCTATTGTTTATAAATTTGCGTAAATGCCGGTCAATTTTGACCGGTTGTATCTCAGGAACCACTCATCACAACTAAACGCTTTTTCCTTTAAAAGAAGTGTCCTGTACCTATTTTCCAATACCGTTTTTCTTATTTAATTTAATTTAATATTTCCCGAGATATTATATTTGTTTATAGGCCAAAAAATTGTTTATAATTTTAAAATTATCCTGAGGCCGCTTAAATAGTCGAATTTCAATTCTGTACAGTACATTAGATAGGTACAGTGTCTTTTGATAGTTATACATTATGTCCAGAAATAAACGTCAAACTGATAGTTTCGAATTTATTCTGCTCTCAGAAAAATTAACTTTTTTAATAATAAAAGTGTGTTATTATATAAAAAATATTAGTGAATTTGATGAAGAAAATCGTGGCTTTAAACTGACGAACGAACTAACGTACTAAATATAAACTAATTTAACTATTTTATTTGTGTTTATAAGTGACGGACAAAAAAAAACTAGACTGACAGTGTAAAGTGCTAAACAACAGGACAGAAAGGGGCTCTTGGCCCACGAAAGAGCCTTCCAGACACCGGATGACGACTAGCTAAGTACCTTAGATGATTTTATAGACAATAACATTTTTGAAATCTTGCCTGAATTGACATATGACGAATTAGCTAATGATTTAGAAAATTCAAAATTAAATAAGACAAATAAAGTAAATTCAACCCATAACAATAAACTAGAAACAAAATTAGGTCCATCAGACAAATTAAAAATAATAAATAATTCACAAACAAATAAAACGAAAATAGATATTGCAGACATTGAATTTTTAATGGAGCTAATTCTACAGATTCTGTTGGTAGCATAATAACAGTAATTACTGATTCTATGTCTAGTAATAGTAATATATCCAAAGATATTTCCCACAATAATGCTAGCGAGGATGACATAAGTGAAAGCGAAGATGAAATCAGTGGAAATAGTACAAATATCAGCAACGTAAAAAAGAGAAAAGAAAAAGACTCAATTCCTTAGGAAGCGGCTCACACAAAGGAGAAATTAAACGAGCCAAAGAAATGGACACATACCACAAAGAACTAGTTCGATCATTGGACACATTGACTGAACAGATGAAAAAAATGGAGACGGAAAATAAGCGCCTAATGAATCAAATCCATCAGATGCAAGAGGAAAACAAGTTCCAAATGGACAAACTAGAAGAGAAAATAACCGCCAAAGATCAAGAAATACAGAAACTAACTCAAAAGCTACTTGAGACGATAGACAAACATGCGGAAAAAGAAAAGCTAATATCAAAATCAAACGAAAAACCGACGCAAGCTGAAAAACAAAAGCAGAAGCAAACAACGGCAGAAGAACCAACAAATATGCATGAAAAGGGAAGACGTAAAACTTCTGCTAATAGTCCAAATAAAGAAAACTTGATTGAAATGGAAAACAACAATGCTGAATGGACAGCCCAGCAGCAACAGAAGAAAAAACAAAACAAAAAAGGCAAATTGACAGAAAAAAAAACGTCACAAAAGAAGAACCGAAAAATATTAGCGCTGCTGAAAAGCAGACATTAATAATACAAAAGATAAATGAAGAAGCATGCGTAGCCAGAGGCATGCTAAGAAAGAAATATGAACAAGAGAAAGATCAACACACTGAAATAGAAATGGAGACTGAAAACGAAAATGAAAAAGAAAAATCGAAAAAGGATTTTCCGAAACTACCAGCACAAAAACAAAATACTGCACAAAAACAAAATACTGTAACAACAACAGAAAAAGAACAACCAACGAAGGCTGCACCCAAACCACCGGCGATTATCCTCAAATCGATAGGAAAAAGCCAAGAGATATTACAAAAAGCCGCAGAAAGGGGAATCGGATCCGCGAATAAATTCGCTAAATCCGGAAGATCAATCGTCATCCAGACAAATAACAGAGAAAGGTACCTAGCAATGATCAAGATACTTGAAGAACAAAATACAAAGAACCCTGAAAGCCCTATTGAATACATCGCTTATCCAATGGATTCAGAACGCAGCAAAAGATTGGTAATCAGAGGATTACATGAAACAACAGAAACGAGCAATACACAAAAAGAACTAAACAAAAACGGAATCACGGCGATTAAAGTTACAAATATGATCTCCAAGAAGGAAGACAAGAAAAAATTACCTCTCTTCTTAGTTACAATAAACGAAGAAGATAAAGAAAAAATGAAAAGCTTGACAACTCTGTTACATGAAAATATATATCGAAGAAGAAATAAGAAAAAATACAGAAGTTATGCAGTGCTATAACTGCCAAGGATTCCACCATGGATCCAAAGCCTGTCACTGTGGAACTAAATGCGTTAAGCGTGGCGGATCACACATTAGCAGCGAGTGCACAAAGGGCAGGAACACCGAACCAAAGTGTGCAAACTGTGGCGAAGCCCACACTGCTAATTACAGAGGATGCTCCAAAGCACCAAAAAGAAAAACACACACCGCACAGGCACAAACAAGAAACAGAACAGAAGAACATGCACCTAGAGACAGAAGTACCAACAAAAGCTACGCACAAATAACAAAGAAGACAGATGAATCTAAACAGGACAACGAAACGGCAAATCTCATAGCAATTGTAAATGAACAGATGAAAAACTTCATGTTGATGTTCGAGAGGATGGCCAATGTAGTGAATGCAATGGGCAATATAGGTGTAAACAGAAATAACTAATCGGTTGGGCGATCTGCGTATTGGGTCATGGAATCCAAATGGGCTAAAACAGAAAATTAACACCTTGGACGAGTTTTCCAACAGACTCGAACTAGACATCATAGCCTTACAAGAAACTAAGATAACGGAAAAAACAAAAACAAAATTTCCAGGTTATGATGTCTATACAAATGACTACACAGCCACATCAGGAGGCACGGCGATTCTGGTAAAAAAAGGAATCAAACACCAAGTGATTCCTACACCAAACGGATTCATCACTATGGAAGCCACCATAGTGAGTATCAAGACAGAAAAAGATGTGCTAAAAATTGTTTCAGCATATGTTAGAACAAATGATTCAATCTTCAAGGAAGACTTGAATGTCATATTAAACACAGTAGAGCCCTCTATCATTATAGGAGATCTGAACGCAAGATCGCCGAACTGGTTCGATAGAACCACAAACCGCAACGGGAGAATATTTTGTGGCTATCTCGAAGAACGACCAAACACCATGGTGGCGGGACCCATAGAACCGACATGCTTCCATGGTGGAAACAGACTTCCCACATTCCTAGACATAGCAATTCTACAAAATGTGGGTCAACAATACGAAATATATTCAATGAATGAAGGTGACTCAGATCACAACCCAATTATACTGACCCTGGGAACAGTAGAAACAAACAACTTGCAAACCTATAAGAAAAAACGAACAAATTGGCCAGACTACAAAAGAATATTAAGTGAAACTATTGGTGCAATACCAACAATAAATACAAAAGAAGAACTAGAGGAATGCGTTAAACATCTAGAAAAAACGATACAAAACGCTATCGAGGCCAGCACCACAGAAGAAAAAACTCCAACAACAAAAGGAAGATTCAGGGAAATCAACAATGAGCTGAAAGAACTGATAAACGAGAAAAACAGGAAAAGAAGGAGAGCCAACAGAACAAGAAACCCAGAGGACAAAAGAATTGCTAATGAGCTGAATAAGGAAGTCAAAAAACAATTAGATGATCATCGAAATGAAAACTGGGACAACTATATCCAGCAACTAAACCCAAATAAATCCGCGACCTGGAAGCTATCTAAAATACTAAGAAAAGATAAAAAACCAATCCCTTCTTTACACGGTGAAAATGGAATTGTCTACACAAAAGAAGACAAAGCGGAAGTAATGAAAAACACTCTAGAAAGAGAATGTAGGGAAAACTATCATCCCGATGAAGATCTAGACTTCACAGAAGAAGTCGAACGAAGATGTAGACTTCTAAAAAGAAGAAAGGGCAATATAGGTATTACACACAGCTCCCCTGAAGAGGTCAGACAACTGATCAAGCGTACTAATGCCAAAAAAGCTCCAGGACCGGACCAGATTACGAACAGAGCTCTGAAAAATCTGCCAGGAAAAGCAATAGTGTACATAACAAATCTGGTGTCGCGAAAAAAGGTCGCCAACAATTGGTCGAGCGAAAAAATGTCGCGCACATTTGAGCGCGTATCAAAAGGTCGCCGGCGAAAAAACAGCGCCGACGAAATAAGGTCGCGTGCAATTGATCGCGCGAAAAAAGATCGCGTCATGTTTTACATTATTAAAACCATTCAATTGGTTTTCAAAAAGGTTCTAAAGAAATTCTATTTGCATACTTTAACTTTATGCATTATGAGCCGATTAGTCTTGGAATTCCATCTAATTACTTTTTAATGTATTTTGGATGTATAAGAAGATGGGAAAAATAACGTATATCTAAATACTTTTTAATGTATTTTGGATGTGTAGGAAGATGGGAAATATAGGAGAATGGGAAATTATTTCATATGGTATTTTCAGGTTATTCAAGTGAATATACTTGAAAATTGAACAATTTTTAACATGAAGAAAGTATTTTTTTTGTTCTACGTGAATAATTTTAATATATGGATCTAAATTCAGAAAGGTACTTTCCTTCACACTTTTTACAGGCTTAGGACTGTCAGCAAAAAACTGGCGTGTTTAAAAGTGTTTGCTCTTCCTAATCGGATATCGTTAAAAATGTACAGTAATAATAGTTCTATTTACAGTATATATTACATACAAACGAATACCAGGTACCAGTTTACCTATTTTTGGTATTTTCAGAGACCGGTAATTAGCATAATTGGTTCTTAGTAGAAAGTCGTTATGCAGATTAGTGAAGAATAAGTAGTTTAGATAAGGGCACCTTATTGTGTAGGTATTTATTAGGAATTCCATGAAGTCATTACGATAAGACATTATTGGAAATGCTAAAATAAATATTGTACAAAAGTTCTTTGTCTAATTGTGCGTTATTCACTAATGTGGTAATTATTATTCCATATTCGTGAAACGTACTTTTATTACTTTTTAATGTATTTTGGATGTATAAGAAGATGGGAAAAATATCGTATATCTCATTATTCATTAGCTTGTCGATTTGTCAAGATGGTCTTAACTTACGTAAAGAGTCAAAAAGGTGCCAATATGTTGGTGTATAATGGATATATCCATAGAAAGGAAAAAACGATTGATCAAAAGACAATTTGGAAGTGCGCTCAGTACAATAAGCATAAATGTACCGGGAGAGTTCACACAGTGGGAGATGAAGTAGTGAAAAGTACAAGTCACAACCACGTTGCCGATGCGTCAATATTAGAAGCAAAAAAGGCTTGTAACAGAATGAAAGAACTGGCTCATCAAGTTGAACTAACAACACAAAGAATCATAGCTACCGTTTCACAAGAAGTGTCTGTGGGTGCAACTGGGCAGCTACCTTCTATTTCATCCCTAAAGCGAACTATTCAGAACACACGCCAAAGAGTGGAAGCTATTCCGGCAAATCCAAGAAGCTTAACAGAGCTTATTATTCCGGAAGAATACACCAGAAACAATAACGGCGAACCGTTTCTTTTATTTGACAGTGGTCCAAACGAACAGAGAATTTTAATATTTTCCACTGAAAGAAATTTAACTTTGATGGCGAGCTGTGAACACTGGTATGCCGATGGAACATTCACATGTACTCCTCTATTGTTTGGTCAGCTGTATACAATACATGGCGTACAGTATAGCAACGTTATTCCAACTGTTTTTGCTCTACTTCCTAATAAAACTCAGGCAACATACACTCGACTCTTCCATGAATTAAAAACGTTACGACCAGGTTTACGTCCTACAACAATAATGGTGGATTATGAAAAAGCAGCAATTAATGCTTTACAACAAGAGTTTCCTGAAGTCAGAATCCGTGGATGTTTCTTTCATTTCACACAATGTTTGTGGAGAAACATGCAAGGTACAGGACTGCAACAAGTTTATACAGAAGACGCGAATTTTGCTCTACATCTGCGACAATTGGCAGCCCTAGCCTTCGTACCTGAAGTAGATGTTGTTACAACATTCGGAGAGCTACTGGACAGCGAGTTTTACACTCAAAATGAAAATTTACTAACACCTTTAATAAACTACTTTGAGGATGTATGGATAGGCAGATTGGATCGACGACAACAAAGAAGACCGCCAATGTTTCCAAGGAATCTTTGGAATTGCTTCGAATTTATAGAGGAAGATCTACCGCGTACTAATAATGCTGTCGAAGGTTGGCACAACAGCTTCTCCTCGATATTAAATGCAGCACACCCAAATCTATGGAAGTTTATTACGGGGCTAAAGAAAGAAGAGAGTTTAAATCGATTAAAAGTGGAGCAATACATAGCTGGAAACCAACAACCTCAAAAAAAAATTTATAAAGATACAGCGCGGCGAATAAAAACGATTTGTTTGCAATACGGGAACCGGCCAAATCTAGAATATTTAAGAGGAATTGCCCAAAATTTTCAACTGCAAGTATAAAAAACTAAAAAACAATTAAAAAAAAAATTTAAAAAAAAACAAAAAAAAATAAAAATTAAAAAAACACAAAAAAATAAAAATAAAAAAAAAATAAATAAAAATTAGAAAAAAATAAAAAAATTAAAATTAAAAAAACTTTTAAACACGCCAGTTACTAACTGCCAGTCCTAAGCCTGGATAAAGTGTGAAGGAAAGTTAAAGTATGCAAATCTGTTATTAATATAAATGTATTCTTTAACTATGATATTTTCAATAAGTACTCACCAGTGACAATGTATTAATGAAATTGTGCCTGTTATATAATTTTTAACCACAATATCATTATTTTATTTGGGAAATTTTATTTTAATAAAGATGGTAGCCCTTAACCTACCCTATCTATATGTAGTATATACCCTGTAAAATATATTAAGCTTATATTAAAACTTACTCTTAAATAACCAAGGGTAAATTTTGCGACACTGCCAAGTCGTGAAATAATACCTCTAGGTACTTTCCCTACAACATTTACAGTTAAAATTACCTTAATTCGACCATTAAATTGGTCGAACATTTTACATGATCAATTTCAAATAGGATTATTTACTTCCAATTATTTTCCTATTATTTAAAGTGGAAAATAAAACTAAAGTCATTTAGAAGTCAATATTGGGTTGACGAAATATTTTTTACCAATAGGTTAAAATGACTAATAAGAAAATATTTAACTGTTTGGGTCATTATTTAACAGCAATCCTTTAGTTCTATTGCATCATCTAAATCTGACCTAAGCCTGGATTAAGTGTGAAGGAAAGTTAAAGTATGCAAATGAAAACATATTTTCTGACGCGATCTTTTTTTGCGCGATCAATTGCACGCCAGATGGAAAGAGGGTCACGTAATCATGATTGAAAAACCAGGAAAAAATGGCACATTTCCACAGAATTATAGACCGATAAGCTTATTACCAGCATTAAGCAAAATCGCAGAGCGGGTCATATTAGCTAGGCTAAAAGAAGAATCTGAAGCAATCGGAACAATACCTGAAGCACAGTTCGGATTCAGATCCGAGCACTCGTGTGAACTTCAAGTGCTGAGGTTAACAGAATATATCACGAAAGGGTTCAACGAAAAGAAATATACAGCGGCCGCCTTTCTAGATGTCAGTAAAGCATTCGACAGGGTCTGGCACGACGGCCTGCTGTATAAAATGAACCAATACGGTTATAGTGAGGCGATGACGTGTCTTCTCTCGTCATACCTAGCCAACAGGAGGTTCAGAGTTCGGATAGGGCCAACCCTGTCCGAAGTTGCGAACATGGAGGCTGGTGTACCACAGGGGGCAGTGTTGTCGCCATATCTATATACCATATATACGGCAGACACCCCAACTGAACCCAGATCGTTGCTAAGTCTGTACGCAAATGATTCAGCGATAGCTTTTAACAGTACCCACCCAGATTTTGCAACAAGACATCTACAAAGAGCTCTTGATGAACTACAAGAGTGGTGTGTGCAGTGGAAAATAGCTATCAATCCTGACAAAACACAGGCCGTCATGCACCAAAAAAGAAGAGGCAGGCCAAATGAGGTACTATCCCTATTTGATACCCAAATTGAATGGTCAAATCAAGCCAAATACTTAGGCGTAATGTTGGACAAAAGGCTGACCTTTACAGAACACGTAAAACAAACAATCAACAAAGCTAAAGCCCTTAGGAGTCAACTCTCATCGCTAATAGGTCGAAAGAGTAAACTGAGATTTAAGACAAAGATTAGGATAGAAAATAGTATAATTTTGCCAACACTAACATACGCCTCAGCCGCATGGGGACACACGTGTAATACCAACAAGAATAAAATACAAACCATCCAAAACCACATGATCAGGGAAGCTCTGAATATACCTAGATATGTCCCATTAAGATACGTATTTGGACATACGCAACAAGAGAAAGTACTGAGAATGATAGACGAAAGAGCACATGAAATATTTAACAATATCAGGAACCATCCTAGCAGATTATTAAGAGAATTGACTAATTACGACGAAAACCAAAGAACGGTACATAGACGGCCTAGACAGCAGTTAGCTGGATATAGAGGAAACCCTTAAGAATGAAAAATTGAGATAGCCACATGATATCGAGAGACAAATGTCGCCCTTCAGGCACTAAGTACCCTTCAGGTAGGTCAAATAGACCATAGCCGCGGAATGTGAGCATCAAGCTCACGTACCGATAGACGTGGGCTTGATGGCCACACCTTTCGGGCGCTCAGCCGTCGAGGAGAACAAAATTTATTTTGCCAATTCGCCGGCTGAGTGACCGAGCACACACGGTCTGGACAGCGAGACACCGATTTAGATCGGTGCCTTGATGTCTGGAACACATTTTTTTAGGACACAAGTCCAAAGTAAAATAAAAAATTAATTTAGTCATTAATAGGGAGAAAAGCTCTTCTAGCTACCCCTAAAACTAGGTGGCTTAACCACATGAAGTAATACAAAGGATGCCCCATTACACAGGGCATCCAAAGTAACGTTAAAGTCAACGCCTCCCCAGTCGGTATATCCTTCGATAGGGAGGGGTGGAGGTATAGCTTGGGGGTCAGATAGGTACCACTCTATTACGGGATGTGACCGGTTTGATCTTCGGACATGTGGGTTCCACTTTTCCATTGGAACACACATGTCCCCCGGGGCTGGGGTTGATACGAGCATGTGTGTGTGTGTGTGTCTTTTTATACAAAAATTATAGTTATTCTTATGTGTCATAGTTATTGTGGTTATTATAGCGACCGCAACTTTTTAATTAACAATTCAATTGTTGCTAATCTGTTCATTCAATTTGCATCGACGTCTGGAATTATAATCTATAAGAAAAGAGGTTTTATGTTACCAAGTTATTTAATTATTGATAAACAACTACTTATCTAAAATTTTAGTTGAATATTAAAGATATGGTTGGAAATCCCTGCATTTTCCGGGGAAAATTTTTGTCGAAGTAACTCGGGAAAAACGCGTCTCTATGCAATATTTAATTACGGTGAATTTTTATTTGAGTGTTTTTGGTGTATAGTTAAAATATTTGGAGTTATAGAGCAAAAATTGAAAAAAGAACACGATTTCCGGGCGCCATTTTATTTATAAAAAAAGTAGCACACTATCTGCGGACATTGCATACCTATATTATTAATATATACAATCATAAGATTCGATTCCAGCAATAAAATTTCTGTTAAATAACTTTTCCCAAAAATGGCCTATTCTCCGATAACCTCTCCAGACTATATTATAGAGTAGAGAGAAAATACTCAGATTTTACGGTTGTTTCTTTGTATATGCCGGTGTGTGTAGATTGTCTCTATGTGTCATATGTGCTGGTGTGTGAGGACACTCTAGTAAAATGTGACGATATGAATACTAAGTACAATATTACATACGTAGCAATCCAATTTCGATTTATGCCTCAGCAGATATGGATGGTTGATTGTGGTCTGGCCAACTCGCAGACGAGATAGTCTAATTTGATGGAATCGCATCTTTGGCATTCATTTCCAAAATAGTGTCGAATGTTTTACATGAACTAATTTGGGTATTGATTGAGTACGAGTATAAATTTCTTAATTATGGGTTGCATCTAGGTACTGAGTGAGTCTGTAATTTGCAACAAATGCAATATTTCAAATGCTAATTGTTTTTTTGAAAAATGCTCACACCTGTCGATTTGTATTTAAAATCGAATATTTTTACATACAATAACAATGTATACAGGGTGTCTCAATTTAGAGATATGACGTTATTGTTGATTTTCTTAAATGGCAACACTGTCACTTCACTATTTTAATACATATCTCTATACATATAAAGCTATACATATATCCAAAATATCAAATGTTTATTCCCTACCATTTAGTTAAAAAGTTATAAAAAACAAGTAAACAAATAATTGAATTTAATTATTTCAGTGAAGCAAATGCCCATAATGTTGCCCATTGACTATTTGACAATATGCTAAACACGATCTTAATTCGTTTTGAACATTGTGAGCATTTCATTAATTGAAATAATTAAATTCAATTATTTGATTACTTGTTTTTCATAACTTAGTTATTTTTATTATGTTTTAAATGGTAGGGAATAAAAATTTCATATTTTACAGTTATATATACTTTACACACCCTATCAAAATGACAGTGTTGTCATTTAAGAAAATCAACGATGACGTCATATCTCTAAATTTGGACACCCTGTATACGTTATTATTTTATGCAAAAAAATTTCGATTTGAAATACTACTCGACAGGCCTGAACATTTTTCAAAAAAACAATTAGTATTTGAACTATTGAATTTACTCCAAATTACAGACTCTTGTTCTTCACAACTTTCTTATTTGTTATTATCTTGTAAATGGTAGGGAATAAAAATTTGATATTTTGCAGTTCATATAACTTTGCACAACCTATAAAAATAGCTATCAAAATGACAGTGTTTCCATTTAAGAAAATCAAAGATGACGTAATTAACATCTCTAAATTGAGACAACCTGTATACATTATTATTGTATGTAAAACATTTTGATTTGAAATAAAAAAATTATGAACTGTTGAATTTATCCCAAATTACAGACTCACTCTGTTTACACTTCTCCAAGAAATTAACGCATCACCTTAAAAATTGATCATTTTGATGTCTCCAATTTCCTAAACTTTTTTTTAATTTTTTTTTTATTTATCTAATGCCTCGACAACTAATGGCCATTGGAATGGTAGGTACGGTGAATTTTTGCAGTCAGATACCCAGTGTCATGTGTAGTGTGTGTGTTAAGTAAGTGTCTTGTTACTTTGCAAAGTCGACGTCATTGTCTTTGCAAAGAGAGGCTAATTATTGTATCCGAACGTCTGTGGTCCCTCCGGTGATTCCCTAAACTTGTTGTCCGATTTAAGTGACTTTTTTAACATGTTTTAGCCTTATTCTTTAGCAATATCGCTGTAATAATATTATTTATAGACAGGTAAATTGTCATTGTATACCGGGTGTACCAATCAAACTGAGATTTTTTCTCAAAGTTCGCGTGATACTGTGGAATATTCTGGCACTTTTAAAATACTAAAATTAAAACCCAACTATAGCCTGATGTTTTCTTAACATTCTGTTTTTTAACTCATTCACTTATGTTGGATAACAAAAAATTAGGTACTTTAACATCTAGCCTTGTTTTTCATCAATACAGGGTGATTTATGTAAGTATGGTAGTACGATAAGATTGATCCAAAAGATGGCATGACCCAGACATCCAAAGTGAAAGTTCTCCTCCAACACCAAATTGTTCTATATGGTCCATATAATGTTCAGAAAAAAGTCACACCATTTTGAGCGTCGGGTTTGGGGGGGGGGAGAGGGGGGAGAAATCGGTAAATTCGTAGTTTTTTGCGTTTTTCGTCAATATTTCTAAAACTATACGGTTTAGCATGAACAACCTTCTATACAAAAATATTCTACATCAAATTTGAAATAAAAAAGGTCCAATGCATAATCCTTCTAAAATGAACGGTTCTGAATGAATGAAATGAACATTATTGTCTATTAAAGTGTTTCTAGGTAAGTGTACTTTTTTACTCTTTCGATCTGCTGGCCCTCTACTATCAAGATTTCGTTATTATTATGGTTGTTTTTACTAATTTTCATAAACTTCGCCTTTTTGATATTGAGAGAGAGAGAGAGAGTCCGTACTCCCTACTACACCTTACTATTTTACTCATGAGTCTTTGCAGGTCTTGTAAACTATCGGCTATTATTACAGTATCATCTGCATTTCTGACATTGTTAACTAAGACTCCATTCACTCTTATGCCGACTGTTTCATCTTCCAGAGTTTCTCGCATTACCTCTTCAGAATAAACGTTAAATAATAGAGGGGATAGTATGCAGCCCTGCCTGACTCCTCTCTTTATTTCCATTTCTTCCAATGTTTCTTTTCCAATTCTTACTATTGCTCGCTGATTGTAATAGAGGTCTGTTATTAGTCTTAAATCTCTTTCATCTAGGTTTTTAGTTTTCAGAATTTCCATGAGTCGATTATGTTTTACTTTATCACACGCTTTATTGTAGTTTATAAAACAGACGTAAAGAGGATGGTTAACATCCAAACATATCTGTGTCAGCACGTTGAAGGAGAATAATGCCTCTCTGGTACCCATACCATTGCGGAACCCATATTGAGTGTCACTAATATCCAGCTCAGTTTAGGGTTTACTGTAAAGAGACCGAAATCATTAGACCGAAAGCAGTAGACCGAACTCATTAGACCGAAAAGCACTTTAACGAAACCTCACTAGACCGAACAGCAGAAAACTGAAAAGCAGTTCTTTTTACTTGTCGCAGTAAAAGAGATAAGACCAATGCAATTACAACTAAATGTTATTTAAATGGTTATTATAAACAGTTAAAATGGTGCTAACGTCACCCTACCCTTAATTTATTTTTACATTCACTAATTTTAGTGCGGCAGATTCGTGCAAATATTTATAAGAATTGCACATTTAATGATAAAAGCATATAAATTGGGCCACATATACTGCACATGCAAAGGTTCAAATTTAGCTGTGAGGCCATCTCAGATTTTGCCTTTTACAAAAATGGCGGACATTCAAAATGGGCGACTATACATATGTGACTAATAGCACGAAAGCTTTTGAATGAAAAGTCCAATTTCAACCAAATTTGGTACATAGGTTCTTTTTGTGATTTACAAGGTCTATGTCGTGAACTGGAAGAATCGGTTTACCAGAAGTTGTGTTTTTCCTGGTTTTTCATGTAAAACTATTTTATATTATGTAAATAATTTATTTTCAATTTTTTTACTCTGTATATATTAATTTTTCATAATGGTAATACCGCCATTGAAAAGAGCGTAAGAATATGTTTTAGAAAATATTTTGAACTTTTTAGTTATGTTAATTAACATTTAATAAATGCATAACGTATCTTCACATGTACCTTTGTGTGGCAGATTCGTGCAAATATTATAAGAATTATTGTGAATTTAACGGTAGAAGCATATAATTTGGACCACAAATACTACATATACAAAAGTTCAAATTCAGATATGAGGCCATCTCAGATTTTGCCTCTTACAAAAATGGCAAGTATTCAAAATGGCGGCCATACATATGTGAGTAATAGCACGATAGCTTTTGAACTAAAAGTCCGATTTCAGCCAAATTTGTTATCAAGGTTTTTTTTGGATGAATAAGATCGAGGTTTTGAACCGGACGAATCGGTTCACCAGAAGTTGTGTTTTTACTGTTTTTTATGTAAAAATCTGTTGCTTTTTCAATTCTTTCACCCTATATATATATATATATATCAATTTTTCAAAAAGTTAATACCGCCATTGACAACAATGTAAACATAATTTTTACGAGAGATTTTGAACATTTTAGTTATGTTAATTACAATTTAATAAATGTATAACGTATCTTCAGATGTACCTGTGTGCGTCAGATTCATTTTGAATGCCCGCCATTTTTGTAAAAGATAAAATCTGAGATGGCCTCATATCTAAATTTGAATCTTTGTATGTGTAGTGTGCGTGGTCCAAATTATATGATATAACCATTAAATGCACAATAATTCTTATACTATTTGCACGAATCTGCCGCACATAGGTTTATAGGTACATGTGAAGATACATTATGCATTTATTAATTATTGGTAATTAACGTAACTGAAGAGTTCAAAATATTGCCTAAAAATATTTTTACGCTCTTTTCAACGCACGTATTAACTTTTTGAAAAATTAATATATACAGGGTGAAAGAATTATTAGAAAAACAACATGTTTTTACATAAAAATCAGGAAAAACACAACTTCTGGTAAATCGATTCTTCCGGTTCAATACTTTGGTCTTGCACATCAAAAGAAGAACCTATATACCAAATTTGGTTGAAATTGGACTTTTTGTTCAAAAGTTATCGTGCTATTAGTCACATATGTATAGTCGCCATTTTGAATGCCCGCCATTTTTGTAAAAAGTAAAATCTGAGATGGTCTTTTATCTAAATTTGAACCTTGATGTGTGTAGTATATGTGGTCCAAATTATATGCTTCTACGATTAAATTCACAATAATTCTTATAATATTTGTACGAATCTGTCACACGTAGGTACATGTGAAGATAAATTATGCATTTATTAAATGGTAATTAACATAAATAACATTTTCAAAATATTTTCTACAAAATAATTTTATGCTCTATTCAATTGCGGTATTACCTTTTTGAAAAATTAATATATACAGAGGGAAAAAATTGAAAAAAAAACATATTTTTTACATAAACAACGAGTAAAAACACAACTTCTGGTAAACCGATTCTTCTGGTTCACCACATCCATCTTGTAAATCAAAAAAAGAACATATGTACCAAATTTGGTTGAAATCCGAAGTCTCGTTCAAAAGCTATCGTGCTATTAGTCACATATGTATAGTCGCCATTTTGAATCCCCGCCATTTTTGTAAAAGGTAAAATCTGAGATGTCCTCATATCTAAATTTGAACCTTTATATGTGTAGTATATGTGGTCCAAATTATATGCTTGTATCATTAAATGTGCAATTGTATCACATATTGGCCTCACTGTTTGTTTAACGGATGAAAACTATTTCATAATATCAGACTGTACAGAGTAACAATTTACACAGTCTATATATAAAATAATGCAAAAAAATACAATAAACAAAAAGACAGATATTAGTCCTGTCGCCAGGGGGGTACAATGGCCTCCTTAATTCAGATGGACTTACCCAATTTTTTTTTATATATTTTGACCCGCAGAATACGAATTTTTTGGGTAACAGTTGATCCGGGTGTCGATAAGATTGTTATAGGCAAAGAACTTGAGGAATTACATAACAGTGATTTCTCGCAAAACAAAACATCTTTTTGTATTTCTTGGGTCATTCTAGGCAAAAAATATTCTGACAAGTTTTTTCGTAGGATGCATAGTTTTCAAGATAACCGCGGTTGAACTTTCAAAAAATCGAAAAATTGCAATTTTTGAACCCGAATAACTTTTGATTAAAAAGTAAAGTAGCAATTCTGCTTACCGCATTTGAAAGTTTAAGTCAAATTATATCGGTTTTGATTATTTGCATTGCTAAAAATTTATTATTTTATTGTTAAACAAAGCTAAAAACAGCTAGTGCGTGAGTGATGTTTTCAATGATTTCTCATTTAAAATCGAACGAGTAGGTAGAGTAGCTACAAGTGCAAGCAAGGCAATTTCTACGTAGCATGCGTTAAAACGCATGTAGGTATTACGCACGGGAAACACTATGTGTTTATAGCTTGGTTTAACAATAAAAAAATATTTTTAGCAATGCAAATAATCAAAACCGATATAATTTGACTTAAACTTTCAAATGCGGTAAGCAGAATTGCTACTTTATTTTTTAATCAAAAGTTATTCAGGTTCAAAAATTGCAATTTTTCCATTTTTTGAAAGTTCAACCGCGGTTATCTACGAAAAAACTTGTAGGAATATTTTTTGCTTAAAATGACCCAAAAAATACAAAAAGATGTTTTGTTTTGCGATAAATCGCTGTTATGTAATTCCTTAAGTTCTTTGTCTATAACAATCTTATCGACATTAGCCTGGGCCGAAAAAACTGTTTTCTAAAATTCAACTTACCGTAGTGCTAAAAATATGTCTTTGGTGCAAAAAAAACATCCTAAAAAAAATTGGGGCCTTACTCCAATATTTAGCCGCGCCCCTGGGCCCCCAAGGGGGTCAACTTTTTTTGTTCTTTTTTTTTCACCTCCGTAGTAAAAAAATTGTTGTAAGTAATATTTGTAGTATCATATCAAAAAATAACATTAATATTCGAATATTTAACCGCGCCCCGCGCCCCTTCAAAAGAGTCCTCTTTATGCTGTTAGCGTAACTGCTGACGCACTTTTCAAGTTCAATCATCTATAAATAGCGCAACGCATATCTCGGTATTTTCGGTGTTAGAAGATGCCGCGCCATGCCGGCTTAGACTTGTCAGTCCCTCCTTTCCCTCCTAGTGTCCCTCTTACACAACTTCACATAAATGCACGAGAGCCGATAAGCCGAGTTCCTTATCAGTTTCGAATTAGTCGTTGTTGTGAGAGCTTTGGTGAAATAAGAATAAAACTATATTTTAAAATGTCTTTTATAAAAAGCCGGGCGAGTGACAGTTGTCCTCTATTCGGAAATGTTAAGGATATTTGTGTGGACAGTTCCGTTCAACTTCCGACTTACCAGGACATAATACAGTGTTATGAAAGTGTTCGTCGTGAACTTAAAGGGGAAGGTAGCAAACAACCTTCTGCAAGTGAAATCGCTAATACCGTGGCAAAAAAAAGTGAAAGACATATGGATTCGTGCATCACTTCCAGTTCTAGGACATACGCGTATTTGCGAGATGATTGTAGCTTACAATAAAAAATATCGGACTATTCTTAAACCTTTTAAAAGTAGAAAAACCCCATTTCTCGATGAAAAGTTAACCAAGTTTAAATTAGACTCCCTTAAAATTTTTCACATTTGTGCTTGTAAATGTGTGAACTTAAAGAATTGCAAGTGCGATAAATCACGTAAAATACCAGAAGTAGAGTGGGAATTTATTACCGATCAACGAAATGACAGAAGAATGATAATAGGAGGTATTGATAAAGTTAAAACTGCACAACTTAACAAACAAATGTTAAGAAAAGAAAAAGAGGCAAAGAGATACACTAAAAATGAAACTGATCTCTTATTAAGGAATCATAAGGAATCCTTACCTGGTACTAGCGGCACACAAAAGGTAACTGACATTATTACGGATTCTGATTTGAATGAAACTTCTTCAGAATCTTCTCTTGTTGAAGATAGCGAAGAAGAATTTAAATGTCCTTATGTTGATAAACCTAAGAGGCTTAAAATACTAAAAACAAAGCAGCAAATGAGAACGCCATTGCCTTGTACTGCACAAATAGCGGACCTAACTGGTGCATCTAATAGAACTGTAGCTAAAATTGCATCTGCAGTACTAGAAGATATGAAAATAATTGCTCCGGATAAGTTATCTAACGTCATAGATAAAAACAAGGTCCGTAGAGAAATAGAAAAAAATCGAAAAGCTCTTCAGCAGATACCTCTCGCTATCACAGTAAAAGGGTTATACTTTGATGGGCGCAAAGATAAGACACTGCATCAAGTTGACGGAAGACGAACTACGAAACTTGAAGAACATATTTCAATAATACAAGAGCCAGGAAGTATTTACATTGGACACGTAACTTTACAGACTTCCGGAACTGCAGAACATATTTTTAATGGACTAATTTCATCCTTAGAAAAACAGAACACAGATCTTAATGAAGTAGTAGTAATCGGCTCTGATGGAACCAATGTAAATACAGGATGGAAAAACGGAGTCATTCGCAAAATTGAAAGTCACATTGGCAAACCATTGCAGTGGAGTATTTGTTTGCTACACGCCAATGAGCTCCCTCTAAGACATTTGTTGCAAGAGTTAGATGGAATCACAAAAGGACCTTACACATTTTCAGGTCCGATAGGCGCACTTCTTAAAGAATGTGAAACAAGGTCCGTGGTTAAATTTGAATCAATTTCTTGTGTGCTCCCAGTTGTGATACAACAAGATTTAAGTAATGATCAACAATACCTTTATAACATTTGTCTGGCAATTAACGCGGGATATTGCCAAGAAAGCTTAGCGAATAAAACACCTGGAAAAATGAGTCATGCTCGCTGGCTTACAACAGCTAATAGGTTGCTACGGTTATATGTGTCTACAAATGACCCCTCCGAAAATTTAAGAGTGTCTGTAAAGTTCATTATAAAAGTATATGCGCCAATGTGGTTCCAAGTTAAATCTAAACCCGTAATAGAATACTGTGCAATACATTTATGGAATGCGATTAAAGCATCAAGAGAACTTCCAGGTAATGTGCAAAATATATTTCAGAGGGTAATTTCAACCAACTCATATTTTCTGCACCCTGAAAATTTACTCTTAGCAATGCTTTTTGATTCTCGTGATCATGTTAGAGAACTAGCAGTTCGTCGAATTATTAAAGCTAGAAGACAAAAATCAACAGAAATTGTACGATATTTTAAAATTCCAGACATACAGTTTGACGCTGATGATTATATTTTTTTAATTGATTGGCAAAAGTGTTTTTTATCAGAGCCTCCTTTAACAACGAAGCTTACTGACGATTTCCTTCTTAAGCTAATCAAGGATAAAAGGGCACCCGACTTTATTAACAAATTCCCATGTCACACACAAGCCGTAGAACGGTGTGTGAAAATCGTAACAGAGGCTTCGGAAAAAGTATGTGGAGAAACGACAAGAGACGGCTATATTAGGGCGAAACTAAATGCTAGAAAAAAGTTACCAGAATTTGAAAACAAAAATCAGTATTTTAAAACAGAAGATTTAAAATAGAAAAATAAGACAGGTGGGTGGGAGGGAGGAGCTTGAGGTGTAGCTACCTCCACGTGGTAAGCTCTGGGTTGGTTTGATCTATTAAAGTATTTTTTTGCAATGCAAATAAAAATTAATTACAAACAGTACATTTAAATGATCAAATCAAGCGAAATGGCTACACAAACTAGTCTCTCTTTGATGTTTTCACTACACTTAAACTGTGCGGGGCGCAGTTTAAAATTCAGATATTCATTTTATTTTTTAACAGCTTACTTTTGACAATATTTGAAAGGATTTTTTCACTACGAAAATAATCAGTAAACGAAAAAAAAATTGGGCCCTTGGGGGCCCCAGGGCGCGGCTAAAAATTCGAATACCGGCCTGAGTTTTTTTCTGTCTTATTTTTATTACAAAAGACAAATTTTTTACTATACGGAGTTCCACTTTTACAAAAAAAAAAATTTTTTGCCCATTTCGGCCCAGGCTAACCGACATCCGGATCAACTGTTACCCAAAAAATTCGTATTCTACGGGTCAAAATATATAAAAAAAACTTGGGTAAGTCCATCTGAATTAAGGAGGCCGTTGTACCCCCCCTGGCGACAGGACTATATACAAGGTCGTAGCATAATTTACTGCAAACTTTTATAGACCACAGTCTATACAGGGTGAGTCATGAGGGACTGTACATACTCCTACCTCGTATAGAGGCTCCTATGGGGAATAACAAATCATCATTAAAAAGTGTCTGCTTCCCTTGTTTATTAATATACAGGGCGAGTTTCGCATTTTGACAGAAATTTATATTCGTCATAATTTTTGAACGGTCAGATCGATGTGTCTTTTATTTTTGTCAATCGTTACACTATTACCACCTAATCAACTGATTTATTCAAACTAGAAAAAAATCAGGTCCGGCTTTAAAAAATTAGTTCGTTTGTTTCTTAGCAAAAATTTCAGCCTGTAAACGCTTTTTGAAAACTTTAATATTAATTTTACAAATTAGAAAAATAGGCAATTAAAATGCCATACTTATTTTTCCCCCACACGATTACTTAATTTTTTATAAAAAAATCAAGTTTAACTATGAATTAAAAGTTTTCTAAAGTAAACCATAGATTTAAAAAAATTAACTTTTATTACAAAAATTAATATTTTTTAACCAATATTTGATTTATTTTACCACCCAATCAACTGATTTATTCAAACTAGAAAAAAAATCAGGTGCGGCTTTAAAAAATTAATTCGTTTGGGTCTTAGAAAAAAATTTACCCTGTATACGCTTTTTGAAAACTAACATGAATTTCAAAAATTAGACAAATAGGTAATTAAAATGGCACATTTATTTTTTCCCCGCATGATTACTTAATTTTTTATAAAAAAAATCAAATTTGACTATGAATAATAATTAAAAGTTTGGTAAAGTGAACCATAGATTTTAAAAAATTTACTTTTATTACAAAAATTAGTTTTTTCTGAATAAATACTTAATTTATGTTACCACCCAACCAACTGATTTATTCAAGCTAGAAAAAAATCAGGCCCGAATTTAAAAAATTATTTCGTTTTGGTCTTAGAAAAAATTTCACCCTGTATACGCTTTTTGAAAACTCTAATATGAATTTTACAAATTAGACCAATAGGCAATTAAAATGGCATACTTATTTTTTCCCCACACGATTACCTAAGTTTTTATTAAAAAATGAAATTTGTCAAAATCGGAATTTTAACCTAAAAATGAAAACAAAAAAAAAAAAGATGAAATCACGGTTTAACTCGCTACAACGTTCCATTTTATTTTTTTTTTTTCAGAAATTTTTACCGCACATATCTCTTACCATTGTGAAGACTATGACAATTGTTGTAGACTTTCAGTCTTCTTCTCGTAAAAGTTATGAATTTTTAAAAATAAAAGGTGCAGCTTCGTGAATTGCAAAGTTAAATCGCAAAAATTAAGTGAAAAAATTTAAAATTTATCTATTTGATTACGTCCATGTTAAACTATAGAGTCCAAAGAGAAGTGTTATGGGGAGTTTTAGACCTAGACGTGTTATAGAAAAAAAAAATGGTGAAACTTTGAATTTTAAGAAAAACGTTGTTTATTTTTTTTATTTTTATGGCAAAATTGCGATTTTGACAAATTTGATTTTTTAATAAAAAATTAAGTAATCGTGTGGGGAAAAAAATAAATATGCCATTTTAATTGCTTCTTTGTCTAATTTGCGAAATTGATATTAGAGTTTTCAAAAAGCGTATACAGGGTGAAATTTTTTCTAAGACCCAAACGAACTGATTTTTTAAAAGCCGGACCTGATTTTTTTCTAGTTTGAATAAATCAGTTGATTGGGTGGTAACATAAATCAAATATTGGTTTAAAAAAATTAATTTTTGTAATAATAGTTAATTTTTTTTTAAATCTATGGTTCACTTTACCAAATTTTTAATTGATAGTCAAATTTGATTTTTTTATAAAAAAGTAAGTAAACGTGTGGGGGAAAAAGAAATATGTCATTTTAGTTGCCTATTTGTCTAATTTGTAAAATTAATATTAGAGTTTTCAAAAAGCGTATACAGGGTGAAATTTTTCTAAGACCCAAACGAACTAATTTTTTAAAGCCGGACCCGATTTTTGTTGATTAGGTGGTAATAGTGTAACGATTGACCAAAATAAGAGACACATCGATCTGACCGTTCAAAAATTATGACGAATATAAATTTCTGTCAAAATGCGAAACTCGCCCTGTATATTATTAAACATTGGGAGCAGACACTTTTTAATGGTCATTTGTTATTCCCCATAGGGGCCTCTATACGAGGTAGGAGTATGTACAGTTCCTCATGACTCACCCTGTATACAAAAAAATACAATAAACAAAAAGACAGATATACAAGATCTTAGCATAATTTACTGCAAACTTTTTAAATTTATTTACCATTTCGGTCTAATGCTGTTCGGTCTAGTGAGGTTTCGGTTAAGTGCTTTTCAGTCTAATGAGTTCGGTCTACTGCTTTCGGTTTAATGATTTCGGTCTAATTGTCGTGTACCGCAGTTTAGGGTGTATTCTGGCGTGGAAAATTTTCAGCGGGATTTTCAAGGTATGCCATTAAGCTTACGTCGCGGCTAGATATGTTTAAATGACGCTTTTCAAAAAGCAGAAGGTAGAGACGAATTTGCAATGTTTATAGCCAATCTTCATTAGTGGAGGCGGCACTAGAATAAGAAGAAGAGAGACTTGAATGAACTATGACGCACTGAAAGAAGGGTTAAGTATAAATTTTATATGGATGTGATACAGATTCTGGTTGATTTTATTTGTGAATAACGAGGGAAAAACCAGAGATGATAAATGAATAGCTGCAATAAATTTTGTTGGTATTTTTTTGCAATTTAGATTTTTCTGGTATCTTTAAGTTTTGTATGTAAATAGAGATTACATATTTATAAGAAATAGAGAACATTTATCGTGTTTCTATACCTATTTTACTTAAGAAAATCTTAAGAGTTTGGCAACTTTCAGAGTTGCTTTAGGGAAACAGGTCAAAGAACAATATCTGGCATGTAGAGTTAGAGTAATAAGCCGAAAGGCATTTGATTAAACTCAACAGGTAATTTGCTTGTAGGTTAATTTATAGTCGAGTGGTCCAGGTATATTAATCTCTCGATTAAGCTAAGCTCATATTTGTTGAACAAGGCTCTCTATAATAATTAAAAATTATGGATCAGAATTAACCCAGATTATTTTTTAATCATTTTAACTTCCAATCGTATAGTAAGATTTTTCATCATGTGTTTAATTCTGCCCAAGCACATTATTATTATACCGGGAATATTCTACCTACATACATTATTATGCGGTGCCGCCCAAAATCCCGACAGCCAAAATCCCGACAGCCAAAATCCCGACGGCCAAAACACCGACACGCCAGAATCCCGACAGGCCAAAATCCCGACAGGCCAAAATCCCGACGGCCAAAACACCGACACGCCAGAACCCCGACACGCCAGAATCCCGACAGAACAAAACAAAAACAGATGGCCATAAACAAAAAACAAGAAATAAATGTAATTATATGTTAAAAAGAAACTTATCAAACCTGTCGAGATTCTGGCCTTTCGGGATTTTGGCCTGTCGGGATTCTGGCGTGTCGGGATTTTGGCCATCGGGATTGTGGCTGTCGGGATTTTGGCTTTCGGGGTTTTGGGGTAGACCCATTATTATGATGGTAATAATTTTTAGGTATTTTATTTCCGTTTAAGGCCATGGGTACATGATTCGCAAATATTTTACGGCTTTCGCTACTTTTTCTGTCTTTACACGGCAAATTACGTGTAGTAAATTTCACAGTGGTATGGATATGTAAACATTACTAGAATGTCATTCTACTTGAAAATGTCATCATTAACTTAAAGAGATGGCTTTTGAATGTTTTTGGATAACTGCTATTTGTATAATTACAAATTATTAATTCAGTTAATAAAATGAGATAATTTTTTCATGTATTCAGTGATTGTAATAATTTATAAGTAAAACAAAAACTAATACTCAATCGAGAAAAGAGGAAAAGTATTAAAATGATTTTTTTTAAATATATTGTTACTATGGAACGCTTACAATTTTGAACATCTTTAACAACAAAATACTTGGATCACAGAATATTATTATCCTGATGTATTCTCTGCTTGGATCTTCCACAAATAATACACAATAAATAACTTTTTATTAAGTTCACCTCGTAAATAAATAATTTATCAAATACACTATATATCAATATTATTTAATCAACATCTCAAAATATTCCCGATGCCATGTCAAATATTTAAAACTGTCACTGATTGTCACTGACAATATTCTGACAATATTCTATTCGACTGAGTGCGTTGTAAGACAAAGATAGATTTGGAAAATATTACCACGGACATTGTGTTAATTTTTTTCGAATCCTGAAAAAACCGATAAATATTTTTGAAATATTTAAACGCAGAATGAAAGACTAAATTATTACCGAGGGCCGAAAGTCCCTTAGAATAAATAAAAAGTTTATTTTCAATGAGATATTTGAAATCAAAAATCACACTAAATTTTCTCTTAGTTTTTCACCCCTGTAACTTATTAAAATAAACATTATAGAAGTTCTCAGGGACTCTCGGCCCTCGCTAATAACGTAATCTTTCATTCTGCGTTTAAATTTTTCAAAAACACTTATTAGTTTTCTCAGGATTCGAAAAAAATGAATCCCTATTTGAATAGCATTGCAGCCGAAAATACGTACCCATCCTCTTAATTACAACTAGTTTGTTCGTTTTGACAACTGTCACATTTAAGAAAATGAACCATAATAAACTTTTAGTTCTGCTAAACTTTGGCGAATAGAAAAAATAGATCGACGCAAATTCTGGCATTCGCTGACGATATAATTATAGTGGGCATAAGTATGAGAGACATGGTGGAGGGTTTTACAAGGCTTGCGGACACGCCAAGTGAATTAGGATTTGTTGGCGGGCGGCACAACCCTAATTTGAGGCTTCAAAATCGAAAAAGCGACCATGACAAGTGAATCGCAAATTTTGGTCATTCTTTATGTTTTCAAGGTCGCTGAGTCGAATATGAAGTTTATTTTTATTTAGAATTGGTGAAATATGTTCAAAAATCAAATTTTATGCAAAAATTCGAAAAATCAATTTTGATGATTTTTCATATTTACCTCGCTGTATCTGTGGTCTCTGTAAATATTTTCTTTTCAAAATTTTACTATAATCATCCTTAAAGAATTTAGATTACAATGAGATTTGTCAGATATATTTTAACAAATCAAAAGAGGAGTACTTAATTTTTAAACATTTTGTCGTCAGATTTTGTTAGTTTCATGTTTACTTAAAAACATCGACTGACAAATTTTTTAGTTTATAATTTTAATCAAGACAGCATTAAAACATGAGTCATGAAGGAGTTGTCTGGACAATTTCACGTCTAAATATGCAATAAGAAAAAAGTTATATGACTTTGTAGACGAGTGGCACTCCCCCCAAAGAAAACGCTTATTTTTCGAGATACTGACCACGGTGAAGTGAATGGCTAATTTTGGCCATACTTAATGTTTTTGATGGTGCTCTAAATGAAAATGAGGTTTATTTTAAATTTTTGGTGGGGGAACGTTCTCAAAATTGCAAATAAAAAAATGAAATAACATTTTTCTTAAGATTAAAAGTTGCACCATTTTTCTTTCACAAAACATTTTGTTCTTTGTACTCTATATTTTAAAATAAACTTGATCAAAAAGCTAAACTTCAAATTTTGTCACTCAACTTTTGCCATTAAACTTTGCAATTCAGAAATCTGCACCTTTTACTTTAAACAGTTCATAACTTTTATTGTAATACGACAGAAAGATTTGAACAGATCCCATTGCCTTTAGAATGGTAAGAAATATATACCTACTCTAAAAATTTCAGAAAAAAATATTAATATGGAACAAAGTTGTATCTTGTTAAACGTAAAAAACGTGATTTCATTTTTTATTTTTAGGGTAAAATTGCCATTTTGACAATGTTCTCCCTTCTAAAATTCAAAATAAACCTCATTTCCGTTTTCAGCACCATCAAATACATTAAGTATGATCAAAATTAGCCACTCACCGCACCGTGGTCAATATCTCGAGAAATAACTGTTTTTTGGCCGAAGTGTCACTGGTCTATAAAGTCATATAACTTTTGTCCTATTGCATATTTTGACCTGAGATTTTGCAAAAAAATTTCTTGACTCTTGTTTGAATGCTGTGTTAATTAAAATTATAAACTAGAATGTTTGTTATTCATTTTTTTAAGTAAACACGAAACTTAAGAAATCTGACGACAGAATGTTTAAAAATTAAGAACTCATCTTTTAATTTGTTCAAATATATCGGACAAATCTCGTTGCTATCTAAATACTTCAAAGATGACTTAGTAAAATTTTCAAAAGTAAATATTTACAAGTAAAATTTTCAAAAGTAAATATTTACAGCGGCCAAAGATACAGCGAGGTAAATCTGAAAAATCTAATATTTGAACATGTTCCACTAATTCTTATTAAAAATAAACTTCATATTCAGTGATCCAGTGATCTTGAAATCATAATGAGTGACCACAATTGGTCATTTACCCTAAAGTTGATTTTCGTGGTCGGCATAATGTAATTTTAGGGGTCGCTGCCGCTCTCCTATTGTGGTAAACGAGGAAAAATCCAAATATATGTTGGTTTCTAAAAACTCCCAAAATATCCAACAGATAATTAAAATTAACGCAACAAACACGACAAGCGACGAAATAAAAAGACGCATAGCAATTATCAAACAGAACTGTTCAGTCTCCACAAACTTTAAAAAACTAAAAATACACTCACCGGCTCAAAATTCCGCCAACCAAAATTTTTGATAAAGTTTGACAATGTTGTTCTGAAGCTATTTCCTTGTGGCATTTTTATAATTACGTATTTTTTATGGGAAATAAGCCACAATTTTACTAAAAAATGAATTTATTAACGTTTCGAACCCCAAATCGGGTTTCGTTGTCAAAATACAAAATACTATTAAAATAAAACATACATGTTGTTGCTAAGTAAAAAAAATCTTCTAATAATTTATTTAATCTGACTCATTTATATTGGCAATTCAGACGTATATTATACATTTTAAAGTAGAAGACTTTAAAATGATATCGCCAATATTTATGAGTTGCGTTCCTGGGACGACTTTACTAAAAGATAGTTCATTCGATTACATGAAATCAATCCCAACTCAAGAATATCCGTCGCAAAAAATCATAGCATGTGATCTGTCTTTAAAAAGACAACCAAATGCAACGATGACAGTAAAATTCTCGCGTTAGAGATTCCATAGTAAATCACGAGGGAAAACCAGGAAAAAACCTCGTGATACTATCCCGACATCGTAAGTATTTGGTCTTACATTTAATCTACCTTCAAAAAACTAATACCAAATTCTGACTTTAATATGTTTAAATTATAAATAATATTAATATTACATAGATATACAATAAGTAATACTAAAATATAAAATTTGTACAAATTTTATATTTTATTATTACTTATTGTATATCTATGTAATATTAATATTATTTATAATTTAAACATATTAAAGTCAGAATTTGGTATTAGTTTTTTGAAGGTAGATTAAATGTAAGACCAAATACTTACGATGTCGGGATAGTATCACGAGGTTTTTTCCTGGTTTTCCGTCGTGATTTACTATGGAATCTCTAACGCGAGAATTTTACTGTCATCGTTGCATTTGGTTGTCTTTTTAAAGACAGATCACATGCTATGATTTTTTGCGACGGATATTCTTGAGTTGGGATTGATTTCATGTAATCGAATGAACTATCTTTTAGTAAAGTCGTCCCAGGAACGCAACTCATAAATATTGGCGATATCATTTTAAAGTCTTCTACTTTAAAATGTATAATATACGTCTGAATTGCCAATATAAATGAGTCAGATTAAATAAATTATTAGAAGAATTTTTTTACTTAGCAACAACATGTTTGTTTTATTTTAATAGTATTTTGTATTTTGACAACGAAACCCGATTTGGGCTTCGAAACGTTAATAAATTCATTTTTTAGTAAAATTGTGGCTTATTTCCCATAAAAAATACGTAAAGTTTGACAATATATAACTTTATTATTTGTGCTCCGATTTTCAAGATTCTTGCACCAGTTTGTGCATGTTACACCAGTTTGTACATGTATTGATATCGTTTGGTATTATTTTGGTAAAAAAAAATATTTGCTTGCGTGGCATTATACAGGGGTGAATGGAAGCGTTTTATGTTCTCCTAACTTTAAAAGATTCTTTGGAAAAATGGAAGAGATGGTTTTTTTTTCATAGTCTTGTCATATTATCCTAGAGGTATCACTAAAAATGTGTTTTTTTTGAATTATCCGAATATCTCTTTTATTGTAAGAGCTGTACCATTTTTTGTAAATAAAAACACTGATTGACTCATTAAATAGAGGTTGGATTGATAAGATTATAATGGCCCGCGTACAGCCCAGAGCTTAATCCTATTGAGCATTTATGGGATGAATTAAAAAAAGCTATTCGCCGTCATCCTAGGCCTCCAGAAAATTTGGTATAGTTATTGCCCTAGTAGAGGTATATCGGGCTATTCCCCAGGCAAGGATATCACATCTTTTTTCGATGCCAAACAGATTGCGAGCAGTCGTTGCTGCAAGAGGTGGACATAATATCCGCTATTTAACTGTTTTGTTTTGTTGTTAATTTTGTTTTGTTTTGTTAATTTTAGTGCGCTTGATAATTTTAATTAAATAAACCTTCAAAGCAAGTTTTTATTTACAGCTTTTACAATAAAAGATATATTCGGATAATTCAAAAAACAAAACCTTATTGATACTTCCAGGATAACACAGAAGGAGTATGAAACAAAATTAGCCCTCCAATTTTTCCACAGAATTTTTTAAAGTTAGGAGAAAAAACAACGCTTTCATTCACCCCCGTATAATGCCATCTAAGCAACAAATTTTTGTTACCCGAATAATAACAAACGACATCAATACACGTACCTATAAACTGATGCAAGAATCTTAAAAATCGGAGTACAAATAATAAAGTTATTAATTGTCAAACTTGATAAAAAAATTTGGGTGGCGGAATTTTGTGCCGATGAGTGTATAAAACGTACAGTGAAGCTCAATCTATGCAAGACCTTAATAAGATCGGCTTTGATATATGGGGCTGAAACGAGGACCTTATCTCAAAACGATGAGAGACTTCTTGGTATTTTTGAGAGAACAATTCTCAGAAAGAATTTTTGGGGCCTAAATGAAAATACAACTTTGAACTAAATACTTCAATTATATAAAATACAAAAATTACATAAATACTCCCTCAGTTGGTTCCTAACAAATAAATATATCAAAATAACATATTACATTAAATACTCCCTCAGTTGGTTCTTAAACCTGGTTTGACTAACTCCCAGCAGATCTGTAGTTTTATTAATTTCATTACCCAGTCTATGAAATCTAGGTATAGGACTATTATATCCGTAGTTGGTATAATGAAAACTAATTGAGAATAATGGTTTATCTCTAATATTTATAGTGTTTTAAAGTTGATTAGCTCCAACAAATCCGGGCAAGTTATATTACCCTCCAAGATTTTATGAAGAAATAAAAGATCATTAATAATTAAAGTTTTTTCAATCGACAACAACTTTAAATGATTATTTATTCTCTGATAAGAAGAAAATTGAGGCATATGTAATCTCCACCGACAAGTTCTCAAAAACCTATTCTGGACTACTTCCAAAGATAAAATATGTGATCGATAATGAGGTGACCACACTGGTGAAATATACAATAGGATGCTGCGTACTAAAGATAAATACAAAGTCCTGAATGTAGAAACAAAAAATTTTCTAGAGTTTCTAGTTATAAATCCTAAAGTTTTCAAAGCTCTACTAGTAATAGATCTTAAGTGTGAGACAAATGTCAAAGAACTGTCAAAAATTACTCCTAGATCCTTGATTTCACTAATTTTCTCTAAAGGAACAGAATTAATATTATAAACAAAATTTACAGGATTTGTTGATCTCGAGAAAGTTATTGTAAAACATTTGCGTGGATTTAAAGACAAGGCATTATTGGTAGCCCAATTAATAAAGTAATTTAAATCATCTTGTAACTTGAAACAGTCAGATAATTCAGAAATTTCCATAAATAATTTCAGCTCATCAGCAAATAATAAAAACTTACATTATTTAAAATATGAAGCTATATCGTTAATGAAAATATTAAATAGTAAGGGTCCCAAATGTGATCTCTGTGGGACGCCAGAACTTGCGTTTATAGGAATCGAAGTAAAATTTTTTATTTTCACATATTGAATCCTGCATTGTAGGTAACTTTCCAACCAATTCACTAAATAGTGTGGAAATCCGATTTTAACGAGTTTTTGTAAGAGTAAATCGTGGTTCACTGTATCAAATGCCTTCGAAAAGTCAGTGTAAATCGAATCAACTTGGCACCTCTTTTCAAAGGCAGAAGTGATACAATGTTGATAAAGCAGTAAGTTTGTGTTGGTAGACTTACCACTCGTAAAACCGTGCTGTTGTTCGATCAGAATATTTTTACAATACCATGACAAGGGTTTATATAACAACAGTTCAAATAATTTAGGTATTGCAGAAAGTAATACTACGGGACAATAATTAGCAATATCATTTTTCAGACCATTTTTGAATACAGGGGTAATAAAACTATCCCGCCATTTAACAGGAAATTGTTGTAATTTTAACGAAGAATTAAATAAATAATTTAGTGGTTCGGAAAGACTACATTTAAAATTTATCAAAAAATACGCAGTGATACCATCCGGACCACTAACCAGTTTACCTTTTAAAGAGCTAATTCCTTCATAAACTTCGCTTAGGGAAAATTGTATAAATGAAACACTTTTATAAACACTAGAGAAATGAGTAGCAAATAAATTACTAATATCTGTACCACTTTCAGCAATTGTACCATTATAATGCATTTTATTGGGGATACCGTGATCTTGTTTCAATGAGTTAATGTGATTCCAGAAGTATTTTGTATTTTCACTAACCTTCAGATCAGTACTAGAAATATAATTATCATAACATGTTCTTGTCAAAGTTTTACACTGAGCTCGAAGATTAGAAAAGTTTGAATAATCACCAGCTGAGTTAGTATTTTTAAACTTAGCATGAGCTGCCTTCTTACAAGATATCAACTTTTTAAGTTCAGATGGGAAACAACGAGGATAAACAGATGGTTTTTATCTTCTAATAGGTACAAACAAATCTAATGCTAATTTTAGAATCTGATAAAAAATTTCAATGCTAATATTAATATCATCATTAGCTAAGAAATACTCCCAATTAATTGGAGCAAAATAATCATTTAAAGCTATATAATCAGCATTCTTAAAATCATAATACAGAATATCGCAAGACAAAGGTTTAATATCACTAACAGTTAATTCATATGAAAGTGCAACATGGTGGTTATTGTTTGGCAATATAGTGTCCACCGCTGCGTCAACAGTAATTGATTCCAGAGCATCATCATTACAAAAACATAAGTCAAGTAATACTCCATGCTGATTTGCAACTACATTTGCCTGCCTTAAATTCAAATATGAAAAACTTTCACAAACTGTTAATGCAGGATATTCTGCAGGGCAAGAGACAGAAAGACCATCCTCGGTAGAATAATTCCAAGTTGCTAGTGGAAGATTATAGTCTCCAAAAAGATATAAGCTACTATTAGGGTTGTTTTCAACAATAAACTCTACTGCAGAGCAATGATCCACATAAATATCCTGATTTGATGATGGTGGAATGTAAACAGCTCCAATAATAACAGTTTCGTTATGGCTTGACAAAGAAACAAACAGATGTTCAACATTAATAAAGTGAGTGGTAAGATGCGTAGATTTAAACTTACTATTAACTAAAATTAAAACTCCACCACCTCTATTCTTTGAACTAGTATTTAAGTCTGAAGAGAAGTATCCATTCTCAAATGTGGTCTCGAGGTAAGAAAGTAGAAAACTCAAAGAGGTACCACAAAAATGTATATTATAAAAATGTCATACAAGGACGCGTTTCGGCTCTTACCGAGCCATCATCAGCTTGAAATACAGGAGCAAAGTCTAAAACTGTCCTACAATATAAAAAGGAAATTTTTAAGCATGTGGTGATCACGCCCACCTCGGCAAAGGAACTTACCAGCCCAGGAAGGAGGAAGAATCTAATGGCTTACATTGTATTGGGTTCTTTAGGTTTCATTCTAAGTTATAAGTAGTGTATTAGACATTAAGGGTATAAATTCATTTTAAGATTTAAATGACTTCCTCTTTGAGAGAAACCATCTTGCGAACAGATCAGGTGAAAGGAAATTTTCGGTGAACTGTCAAATTGCTGTCAGTGATGACAGATGACATGTAGTACTCAAGAATGAATTTGTCGTTAGGTGGTAAATTGTCCTATTTATTTTCCTCTATTCTTTCACCTTACGAATTTTGGATTTGACGTTTAATCTTCTTCTTTTTCTTTCCCTAGTCTGTGGGGTCTTCTAGTTACAACATTTACCACCTAACGACAAATTCATTCTTGAGTACTACATGTCATCTGTCATCACTGACAGTAATTTGACAGTTCACCGAAAAGTTCCTTGCACCTGATCTGTTCGCAAGATGGTTTCTCTCAAAGAGGAAGTCATTTAAATCTTAAAATGAATTTATACCCTTAATGTCTAATACACTACTTATAACTTAAAATGAAACCTGAAGAACCCAATACAATGTAAGCCATTAGATTCTTCCTCCTTCCTGGTCTGGTAAGTTCCTTTGTCGAGGTGGGCGTGATCACCACATGCTTAAAAATTTCCTTTTTATATTGTAGGACAGTTTTAGACTTTGCTCCTGTATTTCAAGCTGATGATGGCTCGGTAAGAGCCGAAACGCGTCCTTGTATGACATTTTTATAATATACATTTTTGTGGTACCTCTTTGAGTTTTCTACTTTCTTAGTATTTAAGTTTCTATCAGCTCTGAAAACACTATAATTGTTGAAACAAAGCTCATGATCAGTAAAATTATCTGTCAACCATGACTCGACCAAAATGATAACATCATATACACAATGTGTAATAGCATTACGTAGCTCAACTAGCTTTGTACGGATCCCACCAACATTCTGGTAATAAAGTAATAAAGGAGAACGTTTCAGTTTTTTGGAGCTTTTTTCACAATTGTTCGCATACCACGGATATATTTAATAGAAATATCAAGTTCACCATTATCTTTTCTTGACTGAAGTTCAGACCGAACCATTTTTAGCTGGTCTTGCTGAAATTTAGTGTTATCGTAACTAATTTTAACTCCATCGGTAAGTTTATTTTTAGATTTCATTGCATCTTTTATTACATAAGAATTATTTGTAACAACTTTAATTAACAACTTTAATAGGCTTTGATCTACCATGATTTTATTTTTGCCAACTCGTATTACTTTAAGCACAACATTAGGATTTATACCTAGTTCATGAAGGATAGGTTCCAAACTGGCTTTATCTCTATCAATCCTTTCTTGCAAATTGGTACTAGAAGACTCTTTAACATTATACACCATTAAGTGTTTGCCCTAGTAATACGGTCCTGAACTTCATAGGATACTGAGTCTGAGTTTATCGAACTAGCGTCTGAATTTTTTAAAACTTGAACTTCCTTTTCCAAATTGGTAATCTTATCCACCAAGGAAGAAACTTTGTTCTCAAGAGCAGCAAATTTATTAATTAATTGGGGAACTTTCTTGAATGCAGATTTACAATCATCACAAAATAAGATCAATGAACGTTTTTAAACTACAATAGCCCGCTGTTCACTGGCACACAAACTAGAACATTTTTTCTTCCAAATGGAAATAAACACCCCAGCTATCGCAACGGGCCGATTTTTCATCATCAAGCAATACTAAGACGGCATTTTTCACATTTCAGTGGCATTCTAACCTCAGTTTATTTGCCGTTAAATAAAACTATAAAAAAATGATATTTCCACTCGAAATATTTATAACAGGATTACAAGTACATAGTCCTGTCGCCAGGGGGGGTACAACGGCCTCGTTAATTCAGATGGACTTACCCAAATTTTTTTTATGTATTTTTGACCCGTAGAACACGAATTTTTTTGGGTAACAGTTGATCCGGAATGTCGATAAGATTGTTATAGACCAAGAACTTGAGGAATCAAATAACAGCGATTTTTGGCAAAACAAAACAATATTTTGTATTTTTTTGGGTCATTTTATAAGCAAAAAATATTTCTACAAGTTTTTTAGTAGGATGCACAGTTTTCGAGATAAACGCGGTTGAACTTTCAAAAAATCGAAAAAACTGCAATTTTTAAACCCGAATAACTTTTGATTAAAAAATAAAATAGCAATTCTGCTTAGCGCCTTTGAAAGTTCAAGTCAAATTATGTCGGTTTTGATTATTTGCATTGCTAAAAATTTATTGTGTTATTGTTAAACAAAGCTACAAACACCTAGTGCGTGAGTGATGTTTCTATGATTTCTCATTTAAAATCGAACGAGTAGGTAGAATAGGTACTAGTGCAATCAAGACTATTTCTACGTTACATGCGTTAAAACGCATGTAAAAGCACGGGAAACCCTACGTGTTTATAGCTTTGTTAAACAATAAAAAAATAAATTTTTACCAATGCAAATAATCAAAACCGATATAATTTGACTTAAACTTTCAAATGCGGTAAGCAGACTTGCTATTTTATTTTTTAATCAAAAGTTATTCGGGTTCAAAAATTGCAATTTTTCGATTTTTTTAAAGTTCAACCGCGTTTATCTCGAAAACTGTGCATCATACGAAAAAACTTGTAGAAATATTTTTTACTTAAAATGGCCCAAAAAATACAAAATATTGTTTTGTTTTGCCAAAAATCGCTGTTATTTGATTCCTCAAGTTCTTGGTCTATAACAATCTTATCGACATCCGGATCAACTGTTACCCAAAAAATTCGTGTTCTACGGGTCAAAATACATAAAAAAAACTTGAGTAAGTCCATCTGAATTAACGAGGCCGTTGTACCCCCCCTGGCGACAGGACTAACACCATAAATTCAAGATCCAACAACTTTTTTGTTTCAATTTTAGTTTAAAAACACAAAAATATAAAAATTATTACAGACAAAACTGACAAGCATGTGCACGACTTATAGGTTAGTTTTGCAAGGTATATCAGTTATATACCGATCCAGATATTGTGACATTCGTTAAAGTGCAGAAACTTAAATGGACTGAAGACTAGCTAGGATGTCAGATCATTAATACAAGAGATTAATATTTAGAGGGCACAATAAATAGAGGACGACCACGAAGAAAATGGATTGATGATGTGGAAGAAACCTGATGGTTCTAAGGGTCAAAAGATGAGGAAAGTTGCCAGGAATTGACAGGAGTGACGACTTCTTTCCCAGCAGGCCAAGATCCACAACGGATTGTCGAGCCACATATGATCATGATGATAATTGGTTGGTACAATAATAGAGAAGTTTTGTTTCAAATTGACTGGTCACAGGATAATGTCTATGGTAGATTGTGGAAGTAGAATTGAAGTTGTACAGAAGAGTTGAGTTTAAAAAGCAAGTCTAGTTCAGTTCGAGTCAGCAACAGCAAGCAAACGCAAAATTGAACATTTCTTTCTCCTAAATATGCAAGCGTGTAACGAACTTTTTCTCATTTTTTTTTGTCCAATAAATCGCAATTTTGTTAAATTATTTATAATCTTTTTTCTTAATTGCTGAATCTCTATTTTTCTTTTTAATTGTACCCAGAATACTGGTTACAGCGTTGAAACTGTTACTGGGCTGAAATGACGGACATGCCAGAACGGTATCAATATTTTCTATTGGCGCCCAACACTCATTCCTGCTATTGACACGTTTATATGTAATATAAATTCAATTGTAATTTTTTATTTATTTATTACGATCTATTACCCAATACCTGTGTTAGTAATACAACGACCTTAAGAACCCGATCCAAACCTCCACCAAACTGAGCTTACCGGTGTCATCACTAAACTTATGTAGCATAACATTCTTTTGATATCTACCTGTCTTCTATTTACAACATAAAAATGTTGCCAATATAAACTGCTCATCAAAAGTTAGGGATATAAAAAATTATGCTCATTTTCATAGTTAATTGTTTTGTGAACAGATTAACGGATTGCGCTAATTTTTTTTATTGTTTTAGATTTTCTTTGGTATTTATAAAAGTTATGCAAAGGTTCACTTAAACTTCTTTTTTGTACTTATAACGGGTGAAAGAAAAGAAATGTTTGTCTTATGTTTAGTTTGTGACACCCTGTGGGGAGGACGAGGTACAAATCGTCGGCTTAGGGACACAAAAATATAACTACATTTTTTCCCATTTTGAGATATCTACACCATTGAACTTACCTTATTGAGTTATTTTGAGTGACACAAAATTGTGTCTCTCCGAACACCTTAAACCTTAGTAAGGACTTTTCGTAACTACATTTCTTAGCAATCTTTGAGTGTCACAGAAATGGAAGTAGTCTTACATTCAGGTAGCAACAGTGGATTTAATAATTTGTTTCGTATATTTGGCAGCTTAGTCTGTTGCATTTTCAGCTCTGTTACAACTGTGAAGGCGTAAACACGTGAATAAGTTGAAAATTTCACCTGCTTAGTGACACAAAATTGTATCTCAGAAATGACTACTCTCACAATCAATCAGGTGTGCAAAATGATTGACACAATTAAAATTAATGTTTGAAAATGTTTTCAAAGTATATGTTTACTTAAAAAAATAAATAAAAAACTGTTTATCGATTCTATCGATATATAAAGTCAATTGCTTTTATTTTGTGATTTTAAATAAAGTTAGAAAATGAATTACGATTACAACTTTTAATATTTTTATTAGAAAATTTGGTAACCCTCAGTTGTAAAATTAGATTATAATGCTATAGCAACAAATAATTACAAATAAATTACTGATCCCAACAGTAAGTCTCTATAATAATAGACATTTCATTTAGGGGCAAAAAATATATCTCCACCACTTTTTATCTAAATGTTGTTATTTTGAGAACACAATTTATCCATTGTTGCGTATGATTGTATTACCTTAAAGTAAACATTTCTAAGATTAATAATTCGGAACAAAAAATTTGAGAATAAACTACAGATAATTACAAATAGAAAATCACTTTTTAAAAAGCTTAAATAAGCTCTGCTGAAAAGTCGTCATTTCTGAGATATAATTTTGTCTTCCTAAGCCGACGAAATGTTAAAAAGTTTTTTATGAATGGCGATAAAATTTTGTATTCACCACGTCAGTAAAGACTCTTTATCGAACTCGTCTGTAACTCGCCTCGCTCGCTTCGCTCCCTCTGCTCGTAATGTCAGAGTCGTTCGATAAAAAATCACGATTTTCTTTATATCAAATACAGGGTGAGTCAAAATGCAAGTACATTATTTTCTCAGTAATTTTAAATGGAACACCCTGTATTTTATATCACTATTGAAAAGTACCATTACCGTACTTTAATTTTTAGATAACATTCTCTATGTCTAAATTTATTAGTTTTCGAGATATTTTCATTTTTCAATGGACCAGTAGCGTGGCCACCCAAATCACAAGAATTTAATAAACTGGACTGATTTTTTTGGGATTACGTTAATTAATGAAGTTTATAAAATACCTCCAACAACAAGGGATGAGATGAAAAATAGAATACAAAGTGTATTTCGATGTGTTAATTTACAAATGCTCCGTAGAGTAAGTAGCTAATTCAATGATCGTTTTTAGGCGTACCTAAATGTGTTAGGAGATAATTTTGAACACATTATGTAATTAAAAATGAAAATATTTTATTAAAAGTAGCTTCTAATTTTCTCAAACATGTTTTTTTGCAAAATGTATTACTGATAAATTATGTTTCGTTCTTTATTTGTTACATTGTTACATTTACATACAAAAGTAGTGTTTAATAAAATTGTCTTCACAAAATATTGTATTTTGTGTTTGTGTGTTTTTGGTAAAATTTATTACTAATTTTCTTTGTTTATTTGTTGCATTTACATAAAAAGATAGTTTTTAATTGTTTCAAAAATGTTGCATGTAGTGTTTGTGTTTTTGTTTGTAAAATGTATTACTAATAAATTATTTTTATTTCTTTATTTGCTACAGTGTTACATTGATTACCGGATTGATAATCGGTAATCTTCAATTGTCAATTCAGTCATGGCTTACTTCAAATTTAGATAAATTTAAACACCTAAAATAATTTTCTCTGAAAATTGCAAATATCTCGAAAACTAATAAATTTGGGCATAGAGAATGTTATATAAAAATTAAAGTACGTTAACGTTACTTTTCAATAATGATATAAAATACAGGGTGTTCTATTTAACATTGCTGAGAAAATAATATACTTGCGTTTTGACTCACCCTGTATTTTATATAAAGAAAATTAGCAATATCAATACTTATTAAAAATTTTGACAATAAATAAAAAATATGGAATTAATAAACCATTGCTGTTTTGCTTATTTTTATTTATACAGGGAGTTGAACTTGTTACGATTTTCATAAAAAATTGGTTATAACTTTGTAAATACCCCGTATAACATTACAAACATTTATACTTTTGTGATGGAGAAATTAACAGGACTTCGAATATAGAATCAAATATAGGGTGTTCCATTTAAAAAAACATAATTTAGGTCTGCCACTGTGTTATCGAACACCCTGTAATATTCTAACTAATTTTGTAATGTGAAGCACAAACGTGGCTAAAATTTTTGTTATTAACTTTTATTGCTATCTATTACTATAGCGGAGCTATTGAGCTTTACCTTACTAATCAATCACCCTGTATATCTATTATTTTGTACAATGTAAAAACTACGCGTCAAATGCGCTACTTACAACAAAATATACCTAACTTCCTGTAACCTCCAACACATGTGACGAAGTTTCGAAACGAATTTACAACAAATATTGACAAATGTATCACTCAGTTAAACAAACAAACATACAACCAATTTCATTTCAACGATTTCCCCGATAAATTTTTCAGCCCAACAATTCTCTAAAGCTTTTTTAAAAATGTAATCATGACAATCAACACAAAACGCTTTTTCAACAGATAGACGTTAAAAATATTCCGTTATCTAATCAACGTAGCTGTCAGACGGAAAAATGCAATAAACTTCGCATTTTTATGATTAAACTCACAAGGACTCAAATATACAGGGTGTCAAAAATATGTTGATTGAACCTAACTTACCTTAGTACAAATGTGCACATAAAAAGAGTTATAGCCCTTTAAAGTTACAAAATAAAAATCAATTTTTTCCAATATTTCGAAAACTATTAGAGATTTTTTATTGAAAATAGGCATGTGGCCTTCTTATATCAGAAAAATTTAAAAAAACTATAGTGAAATTTGTGCACCCCATAAAAATTTTATGGGGTTTTGTTCCCTTAAACCCCTCCCAAACTTTTGTGTACGTTCCAATTAAATTATTATTGTGCTACCAATAATAGTTAGACACAATACTTTTGAAACTTTTTTGCCTCTTAGTCTTTTTTCGATAAACCAGTTTTTATCGAGTTTCGGCTTGTTTTTTATTATGTTTACATAAAAATTGTATGGGGTTTCGTTCCTTTAAACCCCCCAAATGTTTGTGTACGTTCCAATTAAACTTTTATTGCGGTACCATTAGTTAACACAGTGTTTTTAAAACTTTTTGCCTCTTACTATATTTTCATATTATAAAAATGTAAATTATAGATGTTTCTTCATGTTATTACCATGTCTCTATAATCATACTTCTTCTTCTTCATGTGCCATCTCCTCTAAGAAGGTTGGCAACCATCACGGCAATTCGCACTTTCGATACCGCTGCTCTAAAGAGATCAGCAGAAGTGCAATTAAACCAAGCTCTCAAATTGTTTAACCAGGAGATGCGTCTTCTTCCGCGACTCCTTCTACCCTGTATTCTTCCTTGCATTATCAATTGTAACAAGTTATAACGCTCGCCCCTCATAACATGTCCCAGATATTGCAGTTTTCTGACTTTAATTGTATTTAAAACCTCTTTATCTTTTCCCATTCTTCTCAACACCTCGATATTCGTGACTCTATCCACCCAACTTATTCTTAATATTCTTCTGTAGGCCCATAACTCGAAGGCTTCTAATCTGTCCGAAACATCCTTCTTTAATGTCCAAGCCTCCAACCCATAGAATAATACGGAGAACACGTAGCATCTCAGAAGTCTTATCTTTAAAGAAATTGTAATGTCCCTGCTACAGAGTACTTTTTTTAGTTTGTTGAAAGCATTTCTTGCCTGTCCTATTCTTGCTTTAATCTCTTCTGTGTACTCATTAGTTTCATTAATTATTGTACCCAAATATTTATATTTTTCAACCTTTTTAATTTGTTCTCCATGTATTGTTATGCTTTCTTGGCGCTGTTGAACTTTTGTGATTACCATAAATTGTGTCTTTTTTGTGTTTAGGGACAGTCCGTTTTCTTGGCTGACTTCTACCACTCTGTCAACCATTTGTTGTAAATCCTCAAGACATTCGGCTAATAAAATAGTGTCGTCGGCAAACCGTATATTATTGATTGGTCGACCATTTACTTTTATTCCCGTGGTTAGGTCTTCTAGTGCTTCCTGGATTATTTCCTCTGAATACAAATTGAACAAAGTAGGAGACAGGACACAGCCCTGTCTGACGCCCCTCTCAATACGTATTTCATTTGAAAAGGCGTTGTTCTCTTTTACCACAGCGATCTGATTATAATAGATAGCACTAATGATCCTGATGTCCCTCATATCTAAGTTTTTCTTTTCAAGTAATTCGATAAGGCGGTTATGTCTGACCTTATCGAAGGCTTTGTTGTAATCCAAGAAACACATATATACTGGCTGATTAACATCCATGCACCTTTGCACAAGTACATTTACAGCGAACAGGGCTTCCCTCGTTCCCATTGCATTTCTAAATCCAAATTGCGTGTCGCTTATGTCCTGCTCAAGTTTGTTATGTATTCTCCGATGTATAATTTTTAAAAATATTTTGAGTGTATGACTCATTAAACTTATTATCCGGTGGTCTTGGCATTCTTTTGCATTTGGTTTTTTTGGCAGTGTTATGAACGTTGACAGCAGCCAATCTCTGGGAATGATTCCTGTACTGTATATTGTATTAAATAAGTCGACCAATATTCCTATTTGCTGGTCCTCTATTAACCGTATTATGTCTACAGGTATTTGGTCAGGACCTGTTGCCTTGTTGTTCTTTGTTCGCTTTATCGCCTCTAGTACCCCATCTTCTGTTATGTCTGGGCCGTTGTCGAACTTTTCCTGCTCTAGTACTATTTCAGTCCGTTCGTCTTTAAATAGCTCTTGAATATATTCCTGCCATCTTTTAACCATTTCACCGACGTCTATAATTATTTTTCCGTTTTTATCCAGCAGTATGTTTGATTTTTTCTTAATATTAGTGCCTGTTATTTCACTAATTTTCTTATGAAGGTTTAAGTTATCATGTTTCTCTACCAACTGTTCAATCTCTGCGCATCTGTCACTATACCATCTTTCCTTTGCCTCTCTGATCTTTCTCCTTATTTCTGTGTGTATAATATTATACATGTTTTTGTCTTTGGTTTTATAAGATCGCCTTGCTTCCATGTGATCTAGAATCTCCTCGGTCATCCATAATCATACTTAACCATATACAAATAGGTGGTGGGCTTGACAAATATTCAAAATATCTCGATAAAAACTGGCTTTTCGAGAAAGTACTAAGAATAATAAACTTAAAGATAAAACCCATAACTAAATTAAAATTCATGGTGACGTTTCAATTATTACTTTAATCATCGTCAGAATAATAAGTTTCTTGAGCGGATGCTTTAAAATAATTTTAAAGGAACAAACAATAAATAATGAAAACGTAAAAATGACATTGACAATAATTGGGTTAAGTCAATATTTTCAAACACGCCATGTCTTGTTGCATGTTTAAGGGTGGCTTCAAAAGAAATATGGATAATGCCTCCTTGATGCTGAGTTCTGTTGGAGAACTTGTTCACCGCGCTTTCACTATCTGTTCAACCTGGCAATTCCTACATGAAGAGTTAGAAAACATGAAGGTGATCTTAAGTAAAAATGGTTTTTTGTTGAACTTCTTAGAAAGATACATCAGACGTTTTTTCAATAACAAATTCCAACCAAACAGCAAAGTAGAAGAAATCAAAGAAAAGATATATATCAAACTTCCATATACTGGTTACCACAGCTTACGAATCCGATGCAACATCCGTAGAACAATTAAAAAGCATTTCCCTCTATAGAATTAAAATTTGCTTTCACGACTTTGGAAAGAATAGGATCTCGTTTCCATGTGAAAGACATGATTCCTAGTGATCTCGCATCTAACATTATATACCAATTCAAATGTAGTAGTTGTGCAGCTACGTACGTCGGGAAGACTCGACGTCACTTTAATGTCAGATGTTGCGAACACTTAGGTGTCACTCCTCACTTAGGAAGACGATCAAGAACAATTCCAAATTCAGCGGTATTCCAACATATGACTGATTCTGACCACCCTATTAGTCGTAAGGACTTCTCAATCATTGGTCATGCAAGTTCTCCAACAGAACTCAGCATCAAGGAGGCATTATCCATATTTCTTTTGAAGCCACCTTTAAACACGCAACAAGACATGGCGTGTTTGAAATTATTGACTTAACCCAATGATTGTCAATGTCATTTTTACGTTTTCATTAATTATTGTTTGTTCCTTTAAAATTATTTTAAAGCATCCGCTCAAGAAACTTATTATTCTGACGATGATTAAAGTAATAATTGAAACGTCACCACGAATTTTAAAGTACTAAGAGGCAAAAAAGTTTTAAAAACGCTGTGTTTAACTAATAATACTTTGAGAATAATTTAATGCGAACATAAAAAAAGTTTAGGGGGGTTTAAGGGAACAAAACCCCCATAAAATCTTTATGGGGTGCACAAAGGGCCTAGCCGGGTAAGATGATAAAAAGTGCCCCCAACTCGATACGAATTCCAATAGGTCACCGTTTAGCATATATATAGTTTTCTGAAAGTTTTAGCCCCCTAGGTGGTCATGTGACCCACCTAGAACCTAATTAGGGTTTTTATGTTTTTATTTTTTTATCTCAGCCGCATCGAGAACTAGCGAAAAACTTTAAATAAAAAAGTTGTAAGCTTTAAAAAGTTCTTTCCGAGATTTTTTTTTAATTTTGGAGGGAAAGGGTACTTAGGGTTAAGATAGGCAAAATGCCCTCACTCCCAGAATTCAATTTTATTATTTTTTTTACGTTCTATGCAACTAAATAATGAGATAACGCGGATTTTTAGCTCGCCACCCCCCTTACCCCTCCACCCACAGCCAAAAGCGTAGATTTTTAGATTGAATTTTTTTTAGTTGGGTTGCAATTGATTTAAAAATTTCAAAAAATTCACACGTATAGCTGAGGCTTTTACAAAACACGTACATTTTTTATGGACCCGTAGGTCCAGTGTACATAACCTCAAAATTTTTTCTAACTTTTAAAACCTATAACTTTTTTTTGGAGGGGGCTGCTGGTCCAGTTTTTTTGCATGTTGTGTATTTTATCAAAAGCTATCTCTCTGATTTTTTTCAGATTTTTCCGACAGGTCCGCCATCTTGAAAAATCAAGAAAACTGTTTTCTTAGGGGGTTTTTGGGGATTTTCTCCATTTTATAGACTGCAACATAGATCAACTCAAGGTTTTGTTAATAGATTATATATAATTTAAAATAACTGAGTATATTAGGATATTCAAAAATTGGGCGAAACACTTTTAAACCCCCCAAAAACCATGCTTTTTTAAAGTTTTGTAAGGATTTTTGCGGGTCTAATTATATTTTTTTGTGGTCGATACAGCTTAAATATTTGTTTTTATTTTTTTCTATAATTCTATATGATTTTAAAAAATTAGGACTCACCGCAATTTTAGCCGACTTTGCCTATTCCCCCTCCCCCACAGCCAAAAATGTCAATTTTTCGATTTTATTTTTTTAAAGTTGGTTTGAAATTACATTATAAATGTTATTCTGAAGCTATTTATTTGTGGCATTTTTGTAATTAACTATTCTAAATGGTCATTTTTTAGTTAAATTGTGGCTTATTTCCCATTTAGAATAGGTAATAATTATTAAATTATTAATTACAAAAAATTCACACGCACAAGCTGAGGCTTTTACAGATCATCTATTTTTATGGACCCGAAGGTCGAGTGTACATATTATAACCTCTTTTTTTTGTTTTTTGTTTTTTTGTTATAGGTACGTATATTTTTTTTTGGTGATGGCTGCATGTCTATTTTTTTTGTGTTTTGTATATTTTATCAAAAACTATATTTCTGACTTTTTTCAGATTTTTGCGTAAGGTGAGTCATCTTCAAAATCCGCAAAACTGGTTTGTTCGGTGGTTTTTAGGGATTTTCTCCATTTTATATACTTCAAAATAGAAAAACCCAAGGTTTTTTTATAGGTTATGTAGGTATAATTTTAAATAACTGAGTTTTTAGGGATATTTTATATAATTAGCTATTGAATAAACTTTAAAACAGCCTGCTAGTTTTCACAATCATAAACTTGCCAGGATGACACGTTCCACAATTAAAATTACGTTTCACAATTAAAACTTCCCCTGTTTCCATACCTACATCAAAGTTTGTCCGACTAGATACCGTCAAACTATTAACATATTTTCAGCTTGCTACTAATCAACTTTTTTTGATACGCGGGATCCAGGCCTAATATTTTTTGAGATCAATACAGCCTGAATATCTTTTTTTCATTTTTTTTTACGTTTGATGTGTTTAAAAAATTAGCCTTAGCCCAATTTTAGCCCTCCTCCCTCTCAACCTGCCCAGTAAATCATCATTTTTTCGTTTTCATTTTTTTTATCAGTACATATGTTGCTCAGTTTTTCCTCAAGTAAACTACATTTAACAAAGTAATTTCAAATTTTTGCAATATTTTTATATAAAGTAAAGATGTCATTGTGATATCTTTTAGGTAGGATACAAAAAACAAAAATAAAACAGAATAATCAATTTAAGAAAGATACATTATTTTAATATATCATACTTCTTGTCGTTTTGTGAATCAAAACATTTTGTTCTTTGTTCATTAGTTTTGTATTTAGTAGGTGCCCTAATATTACCTTACGTTATACATATTCTAATTATTCAAACATGTTTGTATTGCCATCTACTACATAACCTATATCTCTGCTCTGCCTATTATAATGTTATTTTGCTTCACGTTTATTGCCACGTAAAACACCATAAAGAGAATAGAGAAAGTATTACCAACGAATATATAGCTCCGTAAATACTCGTAGAGTATTCGGAGAGTATATTCGTTGGTATTACACTTTACAGTTCTAAAGTCTTCATCGCTTTCTTCGTCTATTACAGGTATAACATCTGTATTTTCAAAGAGTTTTGTAAGATATTCTGCTGGCTTGATGATTTTTGTAAAATATCTTCCATGCGATAAATATTATATTATTATAGCTACATGCGAACAACAGCCTATGGTTATATTGCCGTTTGCGCAACTCGCATCTACAACAGTATCTATCGTTTAGTGTTTTCCAAACCATCTTCGTTTGGCTCATAATGAAAGTAGTCCATGCTGTATGCTTGTTCCCATTAGGTAAATTATTCCGATTCATTTTTTTGCACAAACTTACTCAAAAACAGGTCCTTATAACAAATCCACAAGGTGCCAGGCAGTACCGCGGTCGGAAAATTGTTTAAACAATTTTTTAAACGAATTCAAAAAATCAATTTTTTCACTTAGGAAAAATTTGTTTTAGATTCTCTGGATCAATCTGAGCAAAAAAGGTCTCTTGTGATTTTTCTATAAAATTGACTGTTGTCGAGTTACATGCAATTTAAAATTTGAAAAACGCGAAAATGCCCATTTTCAAGGCTTTTATTATTATGAAAGTCATAAAGAGACCAACTCAAAGATTAAGCCCCCCCCCCCCCCCAAGACCTTGAAGAAATGTTGGTCGTTATTTTATTACTACTATTACTAATAGTTAAAAAAGAGCGCTAAGCACGTATTGAAGCGGTCGTATGCGAGAGAGATGTACATACATGTACAATTCATTGTACGTTTTAAAAAAATATCGATTGGAAGTCAAAAATACGTTTTAAAAAAATAAAAAAGGAATTTTGAGATTATATGTTTTGTACACTCGACCTACGGGTCTATAAAAAAATAGATATGTTTTGTAGAAGCCTCATAAAATTTTTAAATTAATTGCAACTTAACTAAACAAAAAAAAAATAGAAAAATTGACGTTTTTGTGGGGGCAGGGGGAGGGGTGGTGGGCTAAAAATGCTATTAGTCTTATTTTTTAATCACATATAAAGTAAAAAAATGAAAAAAAAATATTCAGGATGTATCGATCTCAAAAAATATCATTAAGCCCGCAAAAACCCTTACATAGCTTTAAAAAACATGGTTTTTGGGGGGCTTAAAGGTGTTTTGCCCAATTAATAATCTTAAAATACTCAGTTATTTCAAATTATACATAATTTATTAACAAAACCTTGAGTTAATCTATGTTGCAGTCTATAAAATGGAGAAAATCCCTAAAAACCCCCTAAAAATACAGTTTTTCTGATTTTTCAAGATGGCGCACCTGACGGAAAAATCTGAAAAAAATCAGAGAGATAGCTTTTGATAAAATACACAAAATGCAAAAAAACTGGACCTGCAGCCCCTCCAAAAAAAAGTTATAGGTTTTAAAAAAGTTAGAAAAAAACTTGAGGGTATGTACACTCGACCTACGGGTCCATAAAAAATGTACATGTTTTGTAAAAGCCTCAGCTATACGTGTGAATTTTTTAAAATTTTTAAATCAATTTCAACCCAACTAAAAAAAAAAATTAAATCTAAAAATCTACGTTTTTGGCTGTGGGGGGAGGGGTAAGGGGGGTGGCGAGCTAAAAATCCGCGTTATCTCATGTTTTAGTTGCATAGAACGTAAAAAAATAATAAAATTGAATTCTGGTAGGAGGGCATTTTGCCTATCTTAACGGGGGGTACCCTTTAAATTTTAGAACGATTTTAAAATTTTAAATGTGTATAAAAAAAATAACTAAGACATTCTTTTTCACGAAAAAAATATATAACGTGTATTTTTGCACAATGTTTCACCCTGAATTTTTTCTAATTTTTAAATTTGGTGGAACGCACCTTTAAAAATAAAAAACCGCATTTTTTCGTTTTTTTTTTCGTTTTTTGATACAATTTTATACATATTTTTCAAAAAAGGTAACACCGTCACTATAATAGGTAAAAAATGGGGGGTGGCATAATAAAAATTTTTTGTAACGCCATCCGTTTTTTCAAGGTACAGGACGTTGAAGAAAATAAAATTTTACACATTTTTTATGATTTTGCCGAAACTACTGGCAACATTGTAATAAAACTTGGCGGGTTTTAAGAGATAGTTGTTGTGCATCTTTTGATATACAATTAAGGACTTGATATTCATCATTGGCGCGCATAGGGGTAATGGTCTGAACTTCTCAAAGAAAAAAAGATAGTACGCCACTGACATATTTCAAAATAACAATAATTTTTTAATTCCTCGTTCAATTTGCGATAAAAAACTGTCTTCTCATTTTTTCATACGACGCGCCGTTTTGCTGCAAAAAAATAAAACATCTTAACGCTTCCAAAGTATTCGAATTAGTTTTTATAATGGATGTACGAGTTTATGTAGATGTAGAAACTACTAGAAGTTCGAATACTTTGTAAGGGTTAAGATATTTTATTTTTTGAATAAAAATGGCGCGTCGTATGAAAAAATAGGAAGATAGATTTTTTGTCTCAAATTGAACGAGGAATTCAAAACCGATTGTTAATTTGAAATATGTCAGTGGCGTACTATCTTTTTCTTTGAAAAGTTCAGACCATTGCCCCTATGCGCGCCAATGATGAATATTAAACCCTTGATTGTATGTCAAATCATGCACAATAACTACCTCTTAAAACCTGCCAAGTTTTATTACAATGTTGCCAGTAGTTTCGGCTAAATCGTAAAAAATGTGCAAAATTTTGTGTAAAAATGTGTAAAATAAAATGTGTAAAATGCATGTTTTCTTCAACGCCCTGTATCTTGAAAATGGATGGCGTTACAAAAAAACTTTATTAAGCAAATCCCAATTATTTTTCAGTTTTTTACCTATTATAGTGACGGTGTTACCTTTTTTGAAAAATATGTATAAAATTGTATCAAAAAACGAAAAAAAAAAAACGGAAAAAATGCGGTTTTTTATCTTTAAAGGTGCGCTTCACCAATTTTAAAAATTTGAAAAAATCAGGGTGAAACATTGTGCAAAAATACACGTTATATATATTTTTAGTGAAAACGAATGTCTTAGTTATTTTTATATACTCATTTAAAATTTTAAAATCGTTCTAAAATTTAAATTTCCCGCCAAATTTAAAAAACAAATTTTTTTCGGATAGAACTTTTTAAAATTTACAACTTTTTTATTTAAAGTTTTTCGCTGGTTCTCGATGCGGCTGAGATAAAAATAAAAACATAAAAACCCTAATTAGGCTCTAGGTTGGTCACATGACCACCTAGGGAGCTAAAAATTTCAGAAAGTTAGTTTCACTATATATGCTAAACGGTGACCTATATGGAATTCGAATCGAGTTGGGGGCACTTTTCATCATCTTACCCGGCTAGGCCCTTTCACTATAATTTTTTGTTAAGATGTTCCTGTCATAAGAATGCCACACGTCTATTTTCAATGAAAAATCTCTAACAGTTTTCGAAATATTGAAAAAAATTTTCATTTTGTAACTTCAAAGGGCTATAACTTTTTTATGTGTATATTTGTACTAAGGTAAGTTAGGTTCAATCAACATATATTTAACTCGAGAATCTGTGATATAATTTATGACCAATTTATTCGGGATACCCTGTATATATGTAGCTTTTTTACAGGCCTTTTAGGCCCAGAGCTTTGTTGTTCTTTTCCATAGGTTTCTATTTCTTGTCAACTTTTTCCAGTCTGTTATTCCATTTTCTTTTAGGTCTTCTATTACCGCCTCTCTACATCGCTTTTGTCGTCTTCCTCTCTTTCTTTTATAATCTGGTACTCACCAAGCTATTTTCTTGACCATTCTGTAATCGTTCATTCTTTCTATATGGCCCAGCCACTGCAACCTTCTTGATTTTATTACGCTATCTATTTGTGGTTCTTTGTAAATATTATAAATTTCCTCATTTGTCCTTCTTATATAACCTTCCTCTGTTCTCTTCCCTCCTAATATTCTTCTCAGTGCTGCATGAGCGTAATTTATTTGCAGTTTTGAGGATATATATAACACAACATTTTGGGAAAATCCAAAGGAGATTAATCAATAAAAAACATTTAAGAATCTAATATTATAAAATCCTAATGCGACAAGTCACGCAGTCTATCCGGTACGGTTTCGATATGTAAACATCATTGTATTTAACAATAAAAAACTGAAAACGTTTGTTTTCTATACTTCCACAAAATTTATTATATCTAAGTGACTACAGCTGTTTCGGCGGAGTGCCTTTCTCTCCGCCGAAACAGCTGTAGTCACTTAGATATAATAAATTTTGTGGAAGTATAGAAAACAAACGTTTTCAGTTTTTTATTGTTAGATAAAATGAACTTCCATCAAGTAACGGTCGAATCCATCAATTATCATTGTATTTTGTTATATCTTTTTTATAACAGCTCCAGAATGACTGAATCAAATTTATGATTAATTATTTATATGGGAAATAAGCCACAATTAAAATGAAAAAAATAATTTTATTAACGTTTCGACGCCCAAATCGGGTGCCGTTGTCAAAATACAAAATATTACTAAAATAAACTAAAGTGTTGTTGCTAAGCAAAAAAATTCTTCTAATAATTTATTTAATCTCACTCATTTATATTGGCAATTCAGACATATATTATACATTTTAAAGTAGAAGACTTTAAAATGATATTGCCAATATTTATGAGTTGCGTTCCTGGGACGACTTACTGAAAGATAGTTCATTCGATTACATGAAATTAACCCCAACTCAAGAATATCCGTCATAAAAAATTATAGCATGTGATATGTCTTTAAAAAGACAACCAAATGCAACGACAGTAAAATTCTCGCGTTAGAGACTTCATAGTAAATCACAAGGGAAAACCAGGAAAGAAACCTTGTGATACTATCCCGACATCGTAAGTATTTGGTCTTACATTAATTTACTCTCAAAAAATAATACCAAATTCTGACTTGTAACATGTTTAAATTATAAATAATATTAATAATACTAGATATATAAGTAATACTAAAATATAAAATATGTACTAGCTCGATATTATTGACTTACTAATCTTGGTATTTTCTTTCTATTGACTTCCTCTTTCAGTATGGGTAACCAAGAAAGTTAAGTTAATAACCATTTCAGAAGTCAATAGAAAGAAAATACCAAGATTAGTAAGTCAATAATATCGAGCTAGTACATATTTTATATTTTAGTATTACTTATATATCTAGTATTATTAATATTATTTATAATTTAAACATGTTACAAGTCAGAATTTGGTATTATTTTTTGAGAGTAAATTAATGTAAGACCAAATACTTACGATGTCGGGATAGTATCACAAGGTTTTTTTCCTGGTTTTCCCTTGTGATTTACTATGAAGTCTCTAACGCGAGAATTTTACTGTCGTTGCATTTGGTTGTCTTTTTAAAGACATATCACATGCTATAATTTTTTATGACGGATATTCTTGAGTTGGGGTTAATTTCATGTAATCGAATGAACTATCTTTCAGTAAGTCGTCCCAGGAACGCAACTCATAAATATTGGCAATATCATTTTAAAGTCTTCTACTTTAAAATGTATAATATATGTCTGAATTGCCAATATAAATGAGTGAGATTAAATAAATTATTAGAAGAATTTTTTTGCTTAGCAACAACACTTTAGTTTATTTTAGTAATATTTTGTATTTTGACAACGGCACCCGATTTGGGCGTCGAAACGTTAATAAAATTATTTTTTTCATTTTAATTGTGGCTTATTTCCCATATAAATAATTAATCATAAAAATGCCACAAGGAAATAGCTTCAGAACAACATTAATCAAATTTATATTTCAAAAAAATATGTAGAAGTCCAAGGAAGGTTTAAAAGGTAACAAAATGTGAGGCAGTTGTAAAAAAAGGTAGTAAAAAAAAACAACAATGTTATTGTCATATTACCAGACAACGGCAGTTCTCGCCAGTGGCGCACACTCACACCTTCCTACACGCGACATATACAGGGTGTCCAGAAACTCTACCGACAAACGAAGACAGGAGATTCCTCAGATAATTTTAAGATAATTTAACCCAATTCACATAGTCCGAAAATGCTTCCTAAGGGAGCTAGAGCTCTTTGAAGATGGCGTCTTGTAATTAGTTTTTCTTAAATATCTCCAGAACGCTTCAATTAAGAAAAACAAAAATTGGTACGCGTATTTATCTACAAGATATAAATCTAATCCATCCATTGCAAATTTCTAGTACCGATCATAGGCGCCCGTTTTGGGTAGGGCAACGGTTATTTTATCGCATAACTTTTTTATCTTTAACTTTTATGCATTTCCTACAGTGGATTATGAAATTGTGAAGTATTCTAGTACTAAAAGGTACTCTTGTTTTAAATCGGTAGGATACACCGTTTTCTAGAAAAATCGATTTAAATATTTTTCGCTTCTTAAATTAAAAAAAAAAATTCAAAAAAAAAACTGTTTAGAAAGACGAAAACTGGTACATTTATTTATATTCCAGAGACAAATCGATTTCATTAATTGCGAATTTCTAGTACTGGTCATAGGCGTCCCTTTTGGGTAGGTCAACAGTTATTTTATAGCATAACATTTTTGTCTTGAGTTTTTGAGCATTTTTGACACTAGATTATTAAATTATGAGGTATTCGAGTACTAAAAGTTACTCTTACTTAATGTTGGTAAAATACTTCGTTTTTTGTTGAAAAGTTCTTTCAATTTTTTTCCATATTCCAAAAACGAGGAACTTTCAAATCGATTTTTCTAGAAAACGGTGTGTCCTACCGACTTAAAGCAAGAGTACCTTTTCGATTCATCTCTAAAAAGTAAATATGCATACCAATTTTCGTTCTTCTAAATAGAAGCGTTCTGGAGGTATTTAAGAAAAACTAATTTCATGACGCCATCTTCAAAGAGCTCTAGCTCCCTTAAGAAGTATTTTCGGACTAGGTGAATTGGGTTAAATTGTCTTAAAATTATCCGAGGAATCTCCTGTCTTCGTTTGTCGGTAGAGTTTCTGGACACCCTGTATACACGAAATTTTCGATTTTCTAAGACTGAATTGAAAATTGAGCCAACTCCCATCTTAAAGTTCAGGAAAAGACTCTCCCCTTCATAAAATATGTCAACCATCCATTTTGGTCCAAAGGTATGGATTTTACGGCCCTTCCTATTTAGGGTCTGTTTTTCGTTCTCGTCCCCAAAACTCCAAAAAAACTTTGAAATTTAAGTCCGACCTTGGCGGCTTCTAATAGTACTAATCATTACCTTTCCAACACATGTCTAATTTTAAAAATCTCTTATACCATTCAAAAGTTACCGAGCCCAGAAATATGACTCAATTTCTATTTAAAAAAGGGAAAATGTTTGTGGATATATATGTATGTGGCTGAAAAAGTTAAACCGATCTGAATTTTTTTTGTGTTTGAAGAGGGGGTCAGGGCCGATTCAGAACCGGTGTAGTTTGTGACTTTTGACCACCCATAAGCCAGCCATAGGACTTGGTAGGAACAAAACGGCTTATTTTTTGGGGGTATATATCTTCGGTTCAAGAAGAGACAGGAGAACCGCAAATACACCAAATCCATAGTATTGAGATATGCTTTCAAATGGTGTCTAAACCGTCAGGATCGGACATAGACACGGCTCAGTATAGCCGAAAAACTAAAAAACTAAACTTTGAAAATTTTGGTTTTTCGACAATTACTCAAAATTTCAACCTATCAATTGCGCCTATAACTGAGCATTTGTAGAAAGAATCTAGACGGATGTAACGGTGTATAATCCTTATCCGGGAAAATTTGAATTTTGAAGTTATAGACCTCATAAATATGATCAAATCTATTTCCTACACGAAAAACGGTTTTTCAAGCTCAATAATTTCTGTAATAGCTTCAGTTATCATACTTGACCTTAGATGCATCATATACTACTTGTCAATACGTTTCAAACACATGTTTACTGATCAAAATCGGTTAAGCCGTTTAGAAGTTATTAATCTGCAAAAGTATAATCCAGTTAACGATTATTCCCGAAATGGTTTATGTAGTTGTAGTGGTTACGACGCTTAATTTGATCTGGCAACGGGCAATCCGAGTTTATTTACCGGCCATACCAATATTTTTTTTTAATTTATTTCGAATAGAAAAAAATCTAGTGTACATTCGATGGACACTAGATCATTTGGGAGATCATGCGACAAAGGTGACCATTTATAAAGCGTAACGTGTAATCGAGAAACATTGCATTCAACTTCATACATTTAATTTATAAATAACTTTGAAGAACTCCTAATACAAGAATAAAAAACCGCTAAACGCCGTAAAAATGAGTGGCGCATACAATATTCCAGCTACAAAAGATTTGATATGAATACGTGGCGCGAAAATGTATTTTCATTTTGATGCAAAATAAAATTTTAATTTTAGTTTAAAAGATTTTTCCATAATATTTGCTAAATTTGAAGTAAACGCGCCACAAAAGAGTTTCAAAATTCAAACTGTATCAAAGTTACTGTTTTGTGGCGCGTTTTACTTCAAATTGAGGAAATATTATGAAAAAATCTTTTAAAATAAAACTAGAATTTTGTTTTGCATCAAAATGAAAATACATTTTCGCGCCACGTCATTTTCATATCAGATCTTTTGTAGCTGTAATATTGTATGCGCCACTAATTTTTACGGCGTTTAGCGGTTTTTTATTCTTGTACACACAGTTATACAGTTATACAGTTATACACCCTACTAGATCCATAGGAACCTTGAACTATTACAGTCTGGGACCCTTCACTGGTTGCAATGTTTATTTTTATGTCTAGTGACGTTCAGAACGTCAGAAAATGTATACAAACTGAACATTAAAATAGAAAGTTGACAAATATCAGCTGTATTAAATAAAGCTGATCTAATTTTTACGTTTATAGTTGTCATTTTGTTAAAGTTGTAAAAGTTTTAAAGTGTCGTAATATCTAATATTCTTGGTGTTTGAATAAAGTTATTTAAAAGCAGAGTAATAATACTATTAATTAATGTATTTTTTGTATGGTTTATTTTGAATGTTATATGAGGGAACATTGTCAAAATCGCAATTTGAACCTAAAAATGAAAAAAAAAGTGAAGTCACGAATTTTTACGTTTAACTCGCTACATCTCTGTTCTATTTTAATATTTTTTTCTTAAATTTCTACAGCATATATTTCTCACCTTTGTGAAGACTATGAAAGTAACTGTAGTCTTTCAGTCTTTTCTTCATAAAAGTTATGATTTTTTTAAAATCAAAGAAGAAGATTCGTGAATTGCAAAGTTAAATCGCAAAAATTAAGTGACAAAATTTAAAATTTATCTATTTGATTACATTTATGTTAGACCATAGAGTTCAAAGAAGTTTGATGGGGAGTTTTAGGTCTAGATGTGTTATTGAAAAAACATGGCGTAACTTTTAATTTTATGAAAAACGTGGTTTAATTTTTTTTATTTTTAGGGCAAAATTGCGAATTTGACAATGTTGTCCCACCTAAAATTCAAAATAAACTTAATTTTCGTTTTCAGCACCATCAAAAACATAAAGTAAGACCAAAATTAGCCATTCAGCACCAAAGATAACGTAGATGTTAAAAGTTGCACCATTTGTTTTCTATAAAACAATTTAATCCAAAAATCTTTGTACTCATGTTTTATTTTGGAATTTGATTTAAAATCTATATTTCAAATTTTGTCAGTCAAATTTTGCGATTAAACTTTGCAATTCACGTATTTGCACATTTAGTATAGTATAGTTGATCCAAAAGATGGCATAACCTAGACATCCAAAGTGAAAGTTATCCTTTAACACCAAATTGTTCTATATGGTCCACACAATGTCCAGAAAAAAGTCACACCATTTTAAGTGACGGGTTTGGGGGGAGAGGGGGGAGAAATCGGTAAATTCGTAGTTTTTTAAGTTTTTCGCCAATATTTCTAAAACTATAACTATGCGGTTTAGCATGAACAACCTTCTATACAAAATTGTTCTACATTAAATTTTAAATAAAAACTCCCTATGCATAATCTTTCTAAAATGAATGGTTCCAAAGTTACGGAGGTAGTATAGTATAACTGGTCCAAAAAAAGGCCTAACCCAAACATCCAAAGTAAAAGTTTTCCTCCAACACCAAAAGGTTCTATATGGTCCACATGTTGTTCAGTAAAATGTTACACCATTTTGAGCGTCCGGTTTGGGAGGGAGATGGGAGAGAAGCCGGTAAATTAGAAGTTTTTTTACGTTTTTCGTTAATATTTCTAAAACTATGCTTTAGCGTAAACAATGTTATATATAAAAATGTTCCAAATAAAATTTAAAACAAAAAATTTTCTATACATAATTGTTATAAAATCAACGGTTCCAGAGTTACGGAGGGTGAAATGTCGAGGTTTTCGATACTTTTTATATTTTTGGGCAATATTTATGATATAATTATACCAAAAACCCAGACATCCAAAGTGAAAGTTAATTTCCAACACCAAATTGTTCTATATGGTCCACATAATGTTCAGAAAAAAGTCACACCATTTTGAGCGTCGGGTTTGCGGGGGAGAGCGGGGATAAATCGGTAAATATAAAAAGTAACGAAAACCTCCACGTTTCAGCCTCCGTAACTCTGGAACCATTGATTTCATAACAATTATGTATGGAACCTTTTTTGTTTTAAATTTTATGTAGAACATTTTTCTATAGAACATTTCTTACGCTAAAGCATAGTTTTAGAAATATTGACGAAAAACGTAAAAAAAGTACTAATTTACCGATTTCTCCCCCATCTCCCCCCCAAACCGGACGCTCAAAATGGTGTAACTTTTTACTGAACAATATGTGGACCATATAGAACAATTTGGTGTTGAAGGAAAACTTTTACTGTGGATGTCTGGGTTAGGCCTTTTTTTGGACGAATTATACTATACTACCTCCGTAACTTTGGAACCGTTCATTTTAGAAGGGTCATGCATGGGCATTTTTTATTTCAAATTTAATGTAGAACAATTTTGTGTAGAAGGTTGTTCATGCTAAACCGCTTAGTTTTAGAAATATTGACGGAAACCGTAAAAAACTACGAATTTGCAGATTTCTCCCCCCCTCTTCTCCCCAAACCCGACGCTCAAAATGGTGTGACTTCTTTCTGAACATTATGTGGACCATATAGAACAATTTGGTGTTGGAGGATAACTTTCACTTTGTATGTCTGGGTTTGGGTCTAACTATACCGTACTAATTGTACTTTAAAAGATTCATAACTTTTACTAGAATAAGACTAAAAGCTTAAAGCAGAAACCATTGTCTTCAAAAAAGTTAGCGATATATCGTGTAGAAACTTTAGAAACAAATATTAAAACGGACTAGATTTGTAGCGAGCTAAACGCAAAAAACCTGATTTCATTTTTTTTATATTTTTAGGGTACAGCAATTTTGACAATATTCCCCCACCTAAAATTTAAAATAAATTTCATTTTCGTTTTCATCACGGTCAAAAATATAATCTAGGATCAAAATTAGCCATTCACTACTCACGGTCAGTATCCCGAAAAGTAAGCGTTATATTGGGGATTTCGAATGTCGACATTAAAAGTTGCACTATTTTTTTTCCATAAAACATTTTCATCTAAATCTTACTATAAAGCTTCTTTGTACTCTCTATTTTAATATAAACGTAATTATTATGAAGCTGAATTTTGAACGTCGTCACACAAGTTTTGCGATTAAACTTTGCAATTAACAAATTCGCACCTTTTCCTTTAAAAAATTTATAACCTTATCACGATAAGAATAAAAGCTTGACACAGGTACCGTTGTCTTCAGAAATGTTAGAGCTATAGACTGTAAAAATTTCAGAAAAAAATATTAAAATGGAACAGAGTTGTAGCGAGGTAAACACAAATAAACGTGATTTAATTTTTTTTTTATTTTTAGGGTAAAATTGCGATTTTGACAATGTTCCCCCACATGAAATTCAAAATAAACCTCATTTTCTTTTTCAGTCCCATTAAAAACATACAGTATGACTAAAATGGGCCATTCTCTTGTCCGTGGTCAGTATCTCGAGAAATAAGCGTTTTTGGGGTTGTTCCGCTCGTCTATTACGTATAAAAACTGTTTTTAAATAGAATTTGGTTGAAGAGTCCTGCAATAAATTAAGGTATCTAAATTTGAAAGTAAAGTCTACAAGGTTTTAATAATCAACATCTTTATTTAGAAAAATACTCTTATAAAATTCTACCAATTTAAACATTGAAGCTTCTTTGATTTCGCCTTGAAACACAAAAAATCTTTTCACAAATATTGCACAGAAATGTCCTTAGGCATAACCGGAAAGCTTTCCCGCACATTGTGTACAACAAAAAGTTTATACTGAAGTTCGTGTAATAGAGAATCATGGCGAATTGTTGGACGCAGTCGAAGTGTTCTCTAAAAAAGCAAACTTCCATAAGGACGTCGAAGTTGTAGGACAGGCGAACCAAATAACTGAAAAGAAAACAAACAATTAAGCAATGAACAAACAGTATCACCTTGTTTTTTTATTCGGTAGAAATTGTGAAAGAATGACGTGAGTGTGATTGATTAACCAACCCTACAATAATCGTGCGGCTGATTTTTGTCGCGGCATTATAGTCTAGTCCAGCGTTTCTCAACCTTTTACCCTTTGCGACCCGATTTTCCATAAATATTTTCACCGCGCTCCCCTCGTTCAATAACAATATATCTATGCAATAATATTGTACCTTGAGTATTTTGACAAAAAACAGTAAAATCTTACTTTGATTGTATTGAGTGCTCTTTATGATTATAATTCCTCATCAGTGTTCATGTGTATTTTATTTTTTATTTTGTCAGAAGGTGTTGGTGTGTTTTTTATATGCTCACCCCAGGCAACCAAATAACGTTTAAGAAACGTTGAAAATAACCATCAGAACCATCAGAAGAAAATCACCAAACCACGTCAGTTTTTCACGTTTTTTCGACGTCGAAAGTCACGTGAATATGTCCCACTATAACTGACGTCATTTTTATCACGTTTTAAATACGTGATATCAAAAACGTAGTTTTTATGTGGTTTTTTTAGATTATTTTTCATTTAATGGTTTTAAAAATACAGAATATTAATTGTGACTGCGCTAGGGCATCTATGCCATTTCGTTCGTTGCAATTCGGGACTGCACGCTGGGGTTTGTTTTGGTTGGATCAGGGAGAGCAGCATATGTGCCTCCTGATGAGAGACTAATAAGTTTCGAAACCGGTAGAGGTGCTTGCAGCACTCTCTGATTGGACTGGAATATGGTTCGGCTGTATTTTCGTTTTGCAACGAAATTGAAAATGGTTATTCATTTTTAATTTACATTTACTCTGTGTGGAGTATGAAGGGAACCAGTCTCGTTGGAACTTTACCGCGCTGAGCAGATGTGACGTGAATTGTAAATTGTAGAATTCCCTCATCTTCCTTAGTCTCAGCATCCGTATGGCTTGCAAATTGTAGAAGCCTCGGAGGTGTAACCAGAGAAGGTTCCCATTGTTTTCATTCTGGTGGGATATGTTATATGCCATTAGAGTGAAAACTTAGTCTTTTGCTAGCAGTTGCCGCTAGGGCATCTATGCCATTTCGTTCGTTGCAATTCGGGACTGCACGCTGGGGTTTGTTTTGGTTGGATCAGGGATAGCAGCATATGTGCCTCCTGATGAGAGACTAATAAGTTTCGAAACCGGTAGAGGTGCTTGCAACACTCTCTGATTGGACTGGAATATGGTTCGGCTGTATTTTCGTTTTGCAACGAAATTGAAAATGGTTATTCATTTTTAGAATATTAATTATTCGTATGGGCATTGTTGGTATTGCAATTTTTCATTTAACTGTTTTAAATTTAGCTTATAGGCTAAAAGTAAAACCAAATGGAAGACTATAAAAAAAAATGCATAGAACTACAATCAAATTACAATAGGTGCCCTCAATGCAACATTATACAATTTTCACTTTTTATATAGGTATACTTACGTTCGGTTTCATAATCAGTTAAAGTGGACTTTAAATTTTAAGTTGGTACCTTTATCAATACAATTCATATGGGTAAATGTCAACTTTAAAGTGAACTTTAGTTAATGTTCACTTTAATACCCGGTTTCATAATCAACTTAAATTGAACATTAACTAAAATTCACTTCAACGTTGACATTTACCCGTATGAATTGCATTGATAAAGTTACCAACTTAAAATTTAAAGTCCACTTTAACTGATTATGAAACCGAGCGTAAATTGATTATCAAACCGTTCGTTACTGTGTCAAAACTGAAACAACATTTAAACTAATAAATAGTTTATTAACAAATTGTCCAGCATAATATCTTAACTTAAATAACGCTGTCCATTAAATCAAAAAGAATCGTGAACAACGCATATTAATTAGTTCATTAACAGAAAAAAACACCAAAACACCAGGTCTTATTTTACCACACAAAGCACGTAAACAATAAATGAAGTTTGGAGTTAATGTCATGTCAATATACAACATTAACATTATAAGCATTAACTCCTTCCATTTTTGTGACGTCAGACTTGGGCTGTCTGAAATGAAAACGTGTTTTAAAACGTATTTTAACGTCATTAATCTTACGTATTTAAAATCACCTACAAAAGACGTTATAACGGCGTAATTTTCAAACACGTGTATATATTCAACCAAAAACTGAAGTTTCCTTGACGTTATTGACGTCACTTGGTTGCCTGGGACGCCTCTTCATTACTAAAAGCGCGCCCCCCTAGGGGGGCGCACCCCACAGGTTGAGAATCGCTGATCTAGTCGCAAGATAAGAGTATTCGCAACATAAAATCTCTCGCCGCTATTTGATGGTGGTATTATAGGTTTTTTGGGTCGCTGAATCCAATGGAAGTGGTCTGGAAGCCCAAATGTGGTGTGTTTAATTGTTATTAACAAATTATGGTAAAATTAGGTGTTTTTCATGAATTATTAGAAGCCGTGTAAATAAATTGATAGTGTTAAGGTCTTCTATGGTTTATTTGTGGTCGCTGAATCGAATGCAACTAGTAGCGATTACTCAAAATATGTTCTTATTTTGTTAATAACAAAATAATTGTTTATTCGCCGAAAAGCTCGAAATGCGTTATCTACAGCAAGTTTATATAGTCCATGTGGTGAGACCGCTCCCGTCTGGAAAAATTTCTAATTCGGTTTGTTTGTGGATTCCTATTCACAAATGTCCCCTTTAACCCTTAAACGCCCAAGGGTGGGTAAAAAATGTCCACCTAGTGCGTATTCCCTTGTAGCATATTTATTACGTGTATTAAAATTAAAAAAAAATTATTTATTGTTAAAAAGACAGCCCTTTATCGAATGTTAATTTGGTTCTACGGATATTTTTGAAAATAAAAGTAGCAGCTTGAGTTAAATATGGGTGGGCATAAAAAGTACACCCTCGGTAAAACTTGTTTATAAAGGTTTCTATATAATTTCCCGTTGGTAGGAAGATAATCCATATAATTATCGACGTATAATTACATAATATACATAATTATCCGCCCATAAGGAGGTTGAAAGGAAGAATGTGGAGAAAATCGAAAAATCTGAATTACTGTCTTTTATTGGTATGTTAATTTTGATTTACATTGTAATTTTGTTGCAAGGTTTGTAAATTGTATATAGAAATATTTTAGAAAATGTTGTGTTTATTAAGCATAATATTCTTAAGTTTAATCCATTTCCAACAACTCTCAATAAATATATTGGCTATTTTCGAGGTGGACATTTTTTACCCACCCTTGGGCGTACATGGAACCTAAAAAAGGTTGGGCGTTTAAGGGTTAAACCAATCTGAAGTACAACAAATTCCTTTTTTTGCTCCGGAACATATAATTTTTAAGTTTTGTGTGTCATTTTAAACAAGAAAGGTATTTTGTAAATTTTCTCAAAAATTGAGAATTTTCGAGTTATACACGATTTAAAATCTGAAAAATGCTAAAATACGCATTTTCGAGGCCTAAAAACTAATATTTAAATTAGTATTTTTAAGGTTGCCAGCTACCTAAAAAGAAGATTAAATATTCAGCTTCAAGATTCTGAAGAGTGATCGCGTCTAACCTTAATTCATACCGTTGTTTTTTTTCAAAAATCTCCTATTTTCCTCCAAAAAATATTTTTTCTAGATTCTTTGGAATATTCTAAATAAAATAAGTTTCTTGACATTTTTCTCAAAAGTTAATAGTTTTAAAGTTATAAGCGATTGAAAATCCAAAAATGCGTTTTTTTGGCATTTTTCGGATTTTTAATCGCTAATAACTTTAAAACTGTTAAATTTTGAGAGAAATGTCAGGAAACTTATTTTATTTAGAATATCCCAAAGAATCCAGAACAAACATTTTTCGGAGGAAAATAGGAGATTTTTGAAATAGAGCTCGCCGCACCGGCAAAAAAATCGGAAAAACACGCATATTTATCAATTAAAAAATAACGGTATAAATTAAGGTTGGACGCGATCACTCTTCAGAATCTTGAAGCTGAATGTTTAATCTTCAATTTAAGTACCTGTCAACCTCAAAAATACTAATTTATATATAAGTTTTTAAGCCTCGAAAATGCGTATTTTCGCATTTTTCAGATTTTAAATCGCCAACTCAAAAACTATCAACTTTTAAGAAAAATTACGAGATTCCTTTCTTGTTTAAAATACCCAAAAAAAACCTATAAATATATGTTCCAGAGCAAAAAAAGGTGATCTTTTGTATTTGCTTAAAAAAAATGTTTAAACTATTTCTGTCCAAAAATTCCGCCAGGACCCTTCAGATTTGTTTAAAGGGGACATTTTTTAATATGAATCCATAAAGAAATCGGATCAGAAAATTTTTCAGACGGGAGCCGTCTCACCAGATGGACTAGTAGTCTTTTTCATAGTATTTTTATGCGCTAAATCAATTGTCACTAGTCGTGATAGCTTAAACCACGTTCCGACTTTGTTATTAAGAGCACACAGTAGCGATCAACAGGTAGCAATAAACGCGGTCCAGGATTGCGAAAGTTCTGCAAACTTTCAAAAGTGAGGCGACAGTGCGTCGGTAATTCGACACTAACAGTGTCGTTTTTTTTTGAAAAATTGTTGTCTGCAAAACAGAGTTTTGCAGAAAAAATTTTTATGATGGACTACCATTTTCGGTCATACGGAAAAGGTCAGGAAAACTGTCCAAGTTTAAAATCAACAATGGCTTCAGCAGGACGGGACAACCTGTCATACTGCCAGGGAGTTTCTTCGAATACTGTGCTATCATTTTGGGAGTTGCCACTCACCAGACACCAGTACATATGGGGAATGCTGAAGGAGTCAGACCGATCAAGCCTCTGCCATTTCGGATTGCAGACTATAATTAAAGATTTTTCGTGCCAAAGGCAATGGCGGATCTAGAAATTTGCCTTAGGGTGGAACTTCCTAGGTACGGACGCTTATCTTTCCTATCGCTACCTATGCTTCAGAAACTTGGACCATTAAAAAGTCCGACTCACGACGTATAATGGCCTTTGAAATGTGGGTATATCGCAGAATGATGCGCATACCCTGGACAGCACATCAACACTAGGCTTACCACCATCATCAACCAAAATATATTGAAGTACTTTGGACACATTACCAGACGAAGATAAGGCATGGAGAGGTTGGTGGTTGAAGGCAAGGTAGAGGGTAAAAGAACTCGAGGAAATCGCCACTCCGATGGTCAGACCAAATATAATTCGCCACCGGTTACTCTCTGTCTGAGGCAGCACACCGCGCCCAGGAGAGAGAAGAATGGATAGCAACCATTCGTCAAATACCATAAGGTCACCACATCCTTACGAAGGATAAAGGATAGAGGAGGAGGGAACTTCCAATAAAAAACTATTCAAAGGACATAAAAAGGTTAACTCAGATAAGATAAAAGTTATAATAAAGTTATAAGATAACATTAATTTGCCTTAGGGTGGAACTTCCAATAAAAAACTAACCAAAAGACATAAAAAGGTTAACTCAGATAACATAAAAGACATAAATAATAACTTATAGTAGTTATTATTAGTTATAGGTATGAAGTTCCCTTAATTTTCTTAAGTAGCGTGTTTATTGGGTTGAATCTGTCTTTCTGTGGTTTCTGTTTCATGTCAGCCAATATATTTTTATGTTTGAGAAATTTTGTTCTTTAATGTTGTACATTATTAGTGGGACAATTTCCTCATTTTCCCTCACCGTAGATCCGCCACGGGCCAGAGGGCATCTTTAACATCGGTTTTATCGGGAACGGCCGGCAAGAACAACTAAACATTTTTAAAAATGTCTACAGGCCCCAGGTCGACTCAGCCAGAATAAAATGAGAGCATTGGCCCTGTCACCTTCCTAGATATAGCAGACTACCCTGCTATACTCCCAAAGCCATGTGAGCGGTATAAAACGGGAGACTATTATTATTATTATCCGTGTGTGAGACGTGTGTGCCCTATTCGTAGTCGGCGAATGACTGATTTTTCTTTCCTGTTCATGGATGACATATAGAACCGAGATAAGTTATGTTGATTTTCGTGCAGCTTAGTTTCTGTTCTATTCCACTGGTCTGCCAATGAGCTGAGAATTTTTTGTTTAAACAATATTTTAAGGTCGTATAGGTTTGCACCTGTTTGAAGGTTGTGTCAGAAAAACATGCTGCTTTAGCGGCCTGGTCTGCTTTTTCGTTTCCCAATATACCAACATGGGATTGAGTCCAGATCTTTGTGACTGTTACGTTATTGGTATGTAGTTGGTTGCAGATGTTGTGTATTTCCTGGACTAATGGATTTTTTGTGAAGATGCATCTTATGGAATGAATCGAGGAGAGAGAATCTGTACATATGGCGATTTTTTTGTTTTCATTTGAAGTAGGGTGAAGTGAAGTCTTTAGTACTTGAAGTAGTCCATACAATTCTGCGGTGTAAACACTAGAGCTTCTAGGTAGTCGCACAGAGCTTATTGTCGTCGTCGTTGTGGACACAGCGCAGCCACAACAGTCTTCATTCTTGGACGCATCGGTGTATAATATTTCATCAAATTGTGTTGAATTGAGGATGTTTTGAAAGGATTTTCTAAGGAGTGAATTTGGGGTTTGTGTTTTATCGAATCTGCATAAATCGGTATTGAGTAATGGAAGATTGTGTAGCCAAGGGGCATTAGGAGTACAAATAGCAGTAGTATGTGAAAGGTTGAGAGAATTCAATAAAGGAGATATTTGTGGTAACGTGAGAGTGTGATGGATGCATTTTCTGTGGGAGGTCTATGGATTTGATTAGATTTATTACCGGGTTACTTGGATTTTCTGATATTCTTGCAAAGTATGTAAGTAGAAGTTGTTGCCTTCTTAGGTGGAGTGGTGGCTCTGAAGCTTCTACACAGATATTTTCAGCGGGGCTAGACTTAATAGCACTAAGACATAGTCGTAGGGATGTATTTTGAATTGGGTTTAGAGACTTTAGTGAGGAGCTACTGGATGTTATATAAAGAATACTCCCATAGTCTAGCTTTGAGCGAATTAACGACGCTCTATATATTTTAAGGAGAGATTCTTCATCAGGTCCCCAAGAGAAGCTCGAAAGAGATTTAAGTAAATTGATTCTTTGGACACAGTTTTCTTTAAGTTCCTGAATATGCTGTATCCAAGTAAGCTTTTTGTCAAAGGTGACGCCCAGAAGTGTCAAATAATTAACTGTTTCTAAACGAAGTCCGTTTAGACTTATAGAGGGTGAATTTGGTCTATACTTTTTGGAAAAGTGAATAACTTTGGATTTAAGAGCTGAGAAAATAAATCCAGCACGCGTAGACTAGATGTCTATTTTATTTATTGTATTTTGTAGCAAAGCGCTCGTGGTACCTGTGACTCTGCCTTGGTAGTATAATATAATGTCATCGGCATATATCGAGTACTTAATTGGTGGTTCAATATATGAGTGAAAGTCATTTATATTAAATATAAATAAGGTAGTGCTTAAGACAGAATCCTGGGGTAAACCGTTATCTAGAGCGTGTGGTTTTGATATTTTTCCATTTGTTAATACTCTAAAAGATCGATTTGTTAAGAAGTTTTTTACAAAGAGATAAATGTTACCAGTTAGATTGTATTCTTCTAATTTTCTGAGGATCATGGGTCTTTGTACAGTATCGAAGGCAGTTTTCAAATGTGCAAACAAATTTTGAAAATGTCAATATACAGGGTGTTGTTTCAAGGTCAAAATTACTTTATGTTTTTTTGTTAATCCGGTCCTGGATTTTTCTTGTGATTAATAATTGGGTCTTTCCAATGCGGTAAATAAGTATTGATTCATTTTAAAATGAGTATTTATTCAATAACTTTAATAATTTATAATTAAAAGTTAATAATACCTGCTTTTTAATGTTGAGTTCTGAAAAAATTCAATATAATTTCAAAATTAAAGTAAAAAAATTGTCTGGCCGAATAATCGAAGTGAACCATTAGACTTAGTTTTTATGCTCTTTTTAAATATGCAAACATATTTTCAAAATTTTAATATACAGGGTGTTGTTTTAAGGTCACAATTACTTTATAATTTTTTGTTAATCCGGACCTGGATTTTTCTTGTGATTAGTATGTCGGTCGTTTGAGTTTTGAATTTGGGTTTGGGTTTAGACATATGTGTACCAAATATTAAAAAAATATACAGGGTGGATCTAAAGTTATGGCTTAGGAAAGAAATGAGAAAAATCGATAAAACACCCTGTAACTCGGATATAAAAGTCGGTAGGGTAAAAAATTTAGTATACCTAAAACGGCCTCGGTGACGTCTATGCACCATTAAAGTATTTCCGTTTCCCAATGAAACACCCTGTATAACTTTAGGAGTTTGAAATGTGTATCGGGATGAAGATTTTTAAGAATATTGATGAGATATCATCTGGACCAGCAGCTGAGTTTTTTAGTGAGGAGATGGCTTCGTTTAATTCTAGGAGATTAAAAGGAAGATTAATAGGACTACTGTTAAGCAACATTTTGGGACTGGAAATGTTAGTATCTGAGTTATTGGAAAGATTCGAAATATTTGATTTTTCTAAAAAGTGTGAGGCATAGATGTCTGCAATATGTTGATCATCGGTAATTGTTTAATTTTGCAGAGAGATGGCAGACATTTTGCTGGATGTATTTTCCTTTTCTTAGACCTTTCATATGTCTTACCTTTGACCACATTTGCGAGGGTGAGGTGTCTTTTGTGATTGAACTAACGTACTGGTTCCATGAGGCTTTCTTACTTTCTTTTAAAATACGCCTGGAATTGGCCCTAAGTTTTTTGAAACTTATTAGGTCTGTAGTCATACGAGTCCTCCGGTATTTATTTAATGCTTTTTTGCATTGTTTGACTGCTATTTTTCACGATTCATTCCACCAGGGAACATGTTTCCTGGAAGGATCAATCACGCATTTACCGATACATTCCCCAGCAGCTTCAGTTAAACAGTTATTTAATAGTCCTATATCTGTATCTATATCATCGTTGAAGTGCAGTTCATCAGTTTTTTTCCTTAACTGTGGTTCTGAAAAGCTCCCAGTTTGCTTGAGCGATTTTCCATTTTGTTATAATTCTAGAAGGTATTTTTGACTTGTGGGAGATGTGAATAGGAAAATGATTACTATCATACAGACCGTTTAATGTGTACCACGAAAGTAAAGGAAATATTTCGGGATTACATAAAGATAAATCTATGGAAGAGAAATCACCAGTTTGTAAGTGAAAATATGTACTACTTCCTGAATTTAGTAGGTTTATATTTGTACTATTTAGAAAATACTTGATGATTTTACCTCTTCCAAATGTGTTTTCGGAGCCCCACATAGTATTGTGTGCATTAAAGTCACCTACTAAAATAAAGGGTGAAGGGAGCTGAGAAGTTAAATTTTCAAGATTTAAACTTGTTATAGTATGGTTTGGAGAAATGTATATACAACAAAAGGTAATTTTGTAAGAACACCAAGCTGTAACGGCTGTAGCTTCGAGGCTTGTGTTTAGTGAAAATTATTTATGAAAAATATCATCGGAAACAAAAATTGATGCTCTTCCACTGGCATGAATTTGAGTAGTTCGAATGTAGTGGTAACCAGTCAAGCTTTTAAGTTTTCCGGAATATTTATCAGTAAAATTTGTTTCTTGTAGGCAAAGAAAGTCGGGAGAAAACTCAGAAATAAGCTGTTCAAGACGTGGCCGACAAGGATTAAATCCATCACAGTTCTATTGTATTAATGTGAAGGCAGAGATTAATATGTAGAGTGTTTGGATTTTTGCGAACTTTGTAAACTACAGAACAAGTATTCTTTATCAGACACATTCTGGAGATTATCATGACTGTCTATACTTTCAGAATCATATGTTGCAGAATTTATTTTAGATTTAATTTTTTTTATTAAGCGTGTAATTCTGACTTTTGGGGATCTTTCTTTGAAAGTTGGGTTTATTGTTTGCAAAGTTAGAATAGGGGATTTAATATCTGTTGTGAATCTTAATGCTTCTGAGACAGGGTCACAGCTACCGTAAGCGTTCTCGATGAAGGCAATTATATCATCAGGAGAGACTACAAAGCTTCCGGATTTTCAAAAATGAATAACCATTTTCAATTTCGTTGCAAAAGGAAAGCACAGCCGAACAATATTCTAGTCCAATCAGAGGGTGCATCAAGCACCCCTACCGGTTTCGAAACTTATTAGTCTCTCATCAGGAGGCACATATGTTGCTCTCCCTGATCCAACCAAAACAAACCCCAGCGCGCAGACCCGGATTGCAACGAACGAAATGGCATAGATGCCCTAGCGGCAACTGCTAGCAAAAAGACTAAGTTTTCACTCTAGTGGCATATAAAACAACATAATGCTATTCTACATCCCACCAGAATGAAAACAATGGGAACCTTCTCTGGTTACACCTCCGAGGCTTCTACAATTTGCAAGCCATACGGATGCTGAGACTAAGGAAGATGAGGGAATTCTACAATTTACAATTCACGTCCCATCTGCTCAGCGCGGTAAAGTTCCAACGAGAATGGTTCCCTTTGCACTCTAATCAGAGTAAATGTAAATCAAAAATGAATAACCAGTTTCAACTTCGTTGCAAAAGGAAAGCACAGCCGAACAATATTCTAGTCCAATCAGAGAGTGCATCAAGCACCCCTACCGGTTTCGAAACTTATTAGTCTCTCATCAGGAGGCACATATGTTGCTCTCCCTGATCCAACCAAAACAAATCCCAGCGCGCAGTCCCGGATTGCAACGAACGAAATGGCATAGATGCCCTAGCGGCAACTGCTAACAAAAGTACTAAGTTTTCACTCTAGTGGCATATAAAACAATATAATGCTATTCTACATCCCACCAGAATGAAAACAATGGGAACCTTCTCTGGTTACACCTCCGAGGCTTCTACAATTTCTCTGATTATAGCGCTGGGGTTCTCAGCATTTACTCTGATTAGAGTGCAAAGGGAACCATTCTCGTTGGAACTTTACCGCGCTGAGCAGATGGGACGTGAATTGTAAATTGTAGAATTCCCTCATCTTCCTTAGTCTCAGCATCCGTATGGCTTGCAAATTGTAGAAGCCTCGGAGGTGTAACCAGAGAAGGTTCCCATTGTTTTCATTCTGGTGGGATGTAGAATAGCATTATGTTGTTTTATATGCCACTAGAGTGAAAACTTAGTCTTTTTGCTAGCAGTTGCCGCTAGGGCATCTATGCCATTTCGTTCGTTGCAATCCGAGTCTGCGCGCTGGGGTTTGTTTTGGTTGGATCAGGGAGAGCAACATATGTGCCTCCTGATGAGAGACTAATAAGTTTCGAAACCGGTAGGGGTGCTTGATGCACTCTCTGATTGGACTAGAATATTGTTCGGCTGTGCTTTCCTTTTGCAACGAAATTGAAAATGGTTATTCATTTTTGATTTACATTTACTCTGATTAGAGTACAAAGGGAACCATTCTCGTTGGAACTTTACCGCGCTGAGCAGATGGGACGTGAATTGTAAATTGTAGAATTCCCTCATCTTCCTTAGTCTCAGCAACCGTATGGCTTGCAAATTGTAGAAGTCTCGGAGGTGTAACCAGAGAAGGTTCCCGTTGTTTTCATTCTGGTGGGATGCAGAATAGCATTATGTTGTGTCTTCTTCCGGATTTTGTTTATAGGCTTCTTGGATAGGAATGGATAGACTGGGGTCGCAGAAAAACTATGTTTTAGTTTCTTTTTTTTATTGGAAGAGTTGGAGGAACTAGGAACTGTTTGCTTGGGAGGAAGCATGGCTTCTGTTGCAGGGTTTTCCCCAGATTGAACGTTTTGATCTTTTACAGATGATACAGAAGAGCGTGGCCTCTTCTGTGAAAGTGGAGATTTTAAACATGGTTTATCTGACTGTTGAGATATTGGTTCATTTTCGTAAATTTCTGTGAATGAATAGAGATGTGGTAAATTGGTTTGAGGGGAAACACATTTCAGTATGAGAGAAAAGTTGTGTATTCTATTGCTGTGGCGTTGATTCAGTGGCGGGGGTTAGGTCATGAGAAATAGTAGAGTTTTGAGAAAACACATTGTCTGTCACAAGTTGTGTATGCTGTTGCTGTGCCGTTGATTCGGTAGTGGGAGTTGGGTCATGAGAAAGAGTAGAATTTTGAGATAACACATTGTCAGACGAAGTATTGGGGCAATTAGAAACAACATGTACTGACTGTTTGCATACGAAGCATTCCATCTTGTCCGTTGACAAAAAAATTCTATTATCACTGACTTCAAAAGAAATTAACAAGGAGGTGTGAAGCTCGAAATTATCAGAGGGTGAAAAGATATACACTTGACGGCACAAACTGAGGATGTGGAAATATTAGGTCCTGTCCTGTTTAATCTATATATAAATGGATTATTTTCATTAAAGAGTACAGGGCATATAATTGGGTTTGCTGATGATACTGCTATTATTTATGGTGTTGAGAATTGGTATGAATTAAAAACAAAAGCAGAATATGATCTGCAACTAATAAAAGAATGGTTTGACTACAAAACACTAACAATCAATTTTAAGAAAACTGTTTATCTACCATTATTTAACTCTAACTTGACTACTGATCTTTTCAAACCCCTTCAAATATCACATAATAAACAACATTTTTATATTAAACCCGTAACAAATGTTAAATATCTAGGAGTTTTTATAGATACACATCTAAAACGGGACTTTCACATTAAATATATCATTAAAAAGCTACAGTTTATCCTGTATAAGTTAAAACATCTTAAAAAACACATACCTAATATATACCTTCGAACACTATATTACGGACTAGTAGAAAGTCATCTCCGTTATGGTATACTGGCTTGGGGAAGCGCCCTGAAAACAACATTCTCCCACTGGAAATCATACAAAGAAGATTTCTGAAAATTATTATGTCTAAACCATACACCTACTCTACAGATAGATTATATAAGGATAGTAATATATTTGACTTGAAACAATTATACTTTCTTTGTGTGTCTTTAAAATATCACACCATGAAAACAGAAAAAAATTTACCATCACATGAGCATGATACAAGAGGCAAACACCTCTATATGATTCCGAAAATGACAAAGTCCTTCTGTCAAAGAACTTTTCTATTTCTAGCCCCAAAAATATATAATCATATCCCCAGTGATATCAAAAATACTAAGAATGTTCCTCTATTTAAAAAGAAATTAAAATCATTTCTGATGGAACAAACAAGAAATTTTTGTGACATCATTATAGTAGCTTAAATTTACATACATTAAAAAACAAAAAAAAAAAATAAATGAAACTCGAGTTGAGTCACTACCAATGAGTCACTACCAATTTTTATACCTATATTTCAAATTTTATATTGTTTTAAACTGATTTATTTTGCTTATTATTTTTATCATATTTAATAAAACATGCGTATATACACCATTCTTCAAAAATATTACTAACTAATTGAGCCATACATAATTGTTTTTAAAAAAAATTAATTATTCGGTCTTTATTGTTAAACTAAGTATTTATTTTATTGTTTTCATTTTATTATTTATTCTACGTATCATATTTACTAAAACATAACTGTGTATTTACAAAAAAAAACGTACCTATCTATTTCTTGTATTATATTTTATTGTATTATGTTGCTACTTATGTTATTTATATTATTTACGTTAGTATGTTATTATTTATTATTTTACATCCTATTTACCGAAACAGGTGTATCCACACCCCTCGGAGACCTTCGGGATTTATTCACTTTATATGTAAATATCTAAAAAGATTTTACCTATTATTGTTGAATAAATTATTATTATTATTCATCACCTGGAATTCCTGCTTTAAGGAAAGACACAGGGAGGCCATTTTAGAGACCAAGACTCTTGATTGCATTTTCTGCAAGTTCGAGGGGAATATAAGGAGAGATATTCGAGATTAATATTCTTTTTGTTGGGGAGACAAGTTTTCTGATACTTAAAATTAGGGATCCGATTTGGATAGTTGGGTGGGACTTCAGAAATTGATCAAGAGATTTGGGTTGGCTAGATATATGCAGATTCCATTCTTAGAGATTCTGGAAGCAAAGGAAATATTTTTTGTTCCGATGACATCACCAATAGCTTTAACGTAATCTAGAAGTTTAAGGTTTTCTTCTGCGTGGAGGACATTGGCTTGCTCTTTTTTTGGTAAAGATGGTGGTTTCGGTGTAGATTTGCAGCGTTTACGTACGAGATTGATGTAGTAGCTTGAGTGTTTGTAGCACTTTGAAGGGCCATGGTTGAGGTAGAAACTGTAGGATTACTGTGTATGTTTGTACTTGTCATGTAGATACAGAAAATAGCTTCTTGTTATATTTCTTCTTTAAATGGTTCTGGTATCAGAATTTCATTCAAAGTCATTATGTTAGATGGTCAGCAAAAACCAGAAAACTAGTGAAACCAGCCGCTGGTATGTACTTTTTATAAATTAAATATAGTTTATAATGGTATAATAATATAACGAAATAGACCAGGGCGCATCTGTAAAAATATTAGTACATTTGGACGTTGAGAGGTGACTCAAATTTTTTTGCAGAAATTTCTTGAAAATAACTCAAATAATAATATTTGAGTTATCCTCCCTCTCAAAAAGGTCCGGAACATTGTTTAAATAATCAAAATGTCAAAAAATGAAGGAAAAATTCGATTTTTTTTCTTCGTTTTTTGATTATAACTTTAAAAGTATTCATTTACGAGAAAAGTTGAACTGACATAAAAGTTGCGCAATTAAATTTCCTACAATATAGAATGGGTTAGGAATTTAAAAAATAGTCACCCTTGTTGCAAAAAAGCAATAATTGCGAAAAAACCATACAAAAATATGTATTGGCATTTTACGTTTTTCAACCCTTTATGCTACACTTAGGACCTTCATATTTCACCCAGAAAAACTTTATGATACAGTAAAACAATACGGTAAATGTCATTAAGATCGGTTCAATAGATTTTGCAAAATAAATTTTGCGATCCAGCTTTCGCAAAAAAATTCATTTTTTCAAAATGTTACAGGACTGAAAATAAAGCAGATAGCAAGTTGAATTTTTTTTGCTTATAGAGGTGTTCTGTACATTTCATTTGCAAATTGCAAAACTAAATTCAGTTAAGTACCTCGGCGTCAGGAATTTTTTAAATAAACATTAATTATTGGTGCTACGCGCAGGACAGCGGATCGTTTGCTCTGATTGGGCATTCCAATGACCTTTGATAGTGATTGATATATTTCAATTCTTATTACATTTTGATATAAATAAATAAATTTGTTTATTGCAAAATAAAAACACATACTCTATCCTTTGAAATAAAACTTTTTTAGCAAAAACTTTCTTTGTTCATATAATTTAACTTAGAGAATAAAAGTGTATTATTTTTAAACATATGCAATTGTTTAAGCAATATTTCACAAACTATAATAAAATTAGTTTGATTTTTGTGGAATTAAAATATTAAAATACAACAAAATATAGAGTAAGAAAATAATATATTAGATGAAGATTGGAAGAGATTTTGGTGGAAATCAACTTGTGTGAATCGAACACCGCTGTTCTGCGCGTAGCACCAAAAATTAATGTTTATTTAAAAAAATTCCTGACGCCGTGGTAATTATTCGATTTTAAGTTTAAAAATTGCAAATGAAAAGTACAGTACACTTCTATAAGCAAAAAAATTTCAACTTGCTATCTGCTTTATTTTCAGTCCTGTAACATTTTGAAAAAATGAATTTTTGTTGCAAAAGCTGGATCGCAAAATTTATTTTGCAAAATCTATTGAACCGATCTTAATGAAATTTATCGTATTGTTTTACTGTATCATAAAGTTTTTCTGGTTAAAATATGAAGGTCCTAAGTGTGGTTGAAAAACGTAAAATGTGAATACATTTTTTGTATGTTTTTTTTTCGCAATTATTGCTATTTTGCAACAAGGGTGACTATTTTTTAAATTATTTACCAATTCTATATTGTAGGAAATTTAATTGCGCAACTTTTATGTTAGTTCAACTTTTCTCGGAAATTAATACTTTTAAAGTTATAATCAAAAAACGAAGAAAAAAATTGAATTTTTCCTTCATTTTTTGACATTTTGATTATTTAAACAATGTTCTGGACCTTTTTGAGAGGGAGGATAACTCAAATATTATAAATATTATTATTTGAGTTATTTCCAAGCAATTTCTGCAAAAAAATTTGAGTCACCTCTCAACGTCCATCTCAAAACAGATGCGCCCTGGACTAAAAGCAATACGTACAAATTTTGTCCAGAAATCACTTTTTAAAATACACTATTAAATCAAAATCAATTTCACTAATGACTACTGATAAGGTAAACTAGATTTTAATTATACTTGGCACACGTCTTACTCCTAGGAATGCTAGAACAAAACCGACATTATTTTTAAAGTGTACACAATTGATTAATTTATAAATGAAGGAAATAAATTATTAAAAAATATAGAAGCATACATCTGTGAAGTACCAGAAAAAATAAAAGATGACAAAGAAAAACTCAGGATAATCGAGGAATATCATAACCACCCGATATTTGGAGGTCACGTAGGAAATAATACAGTATGGTATAGTTAGACCCAAACCCAGACATCCAAAGTGAAAGTTATCCTCCAACACCAAATTGTTCTATATGGTCCACATAATGTTCAGAAAAAAGTCACACCATTTTGAGTGTCGGGTTTGGGGGGGAGAGGGGGGAGAAATTTGCAAATTCGTAGTTTTTTAGGTTTTCGTCAATATGTCTAGAACTAAGCGGTTTAGCATGAACAACCCTCTACACAAAATTGTTCTACATTAAATTTAAAATAAAAAAGGCCCTATGCATAACCCTTCTAAAATGAACGGTTCCAAAGTTACGGAGGTAGTATAGTATAATTGGTCCAAAAAAAGGCCTAACCCAGACATCCAAAGTAAAAGTTTTCCTTCAACATAAAATTGTTCTATATGGTCCACATATTGTTCAGTAAAAAGTTACAGCATTTTGAGCTTCAGGTTTGAGGGGGAGATGGGGGAGAATTCGGTAAATTAGTAGTTTTTTTTAAGTTTTTTGTCAATATTTCTTAAACTGTGCTTTAACGTAAGGAATGTTCTATAGGAAAATGTTCTACATAAAATTTCAAACAAAAAAGGTTCTATACATAATTGTTATAAAATCAACGGTTCCAGAGTTACGGAGGGTGAAAATTGGAGGTTTTCGATACTTTTTATATTTACCGATTTCTCCCCCTCTCCCCCCCAAACCCGACGCTCAAAATGGTGTGACTTTTTTCTGAACATTATGTGGACCATATAGAACAATTAACCCGGCACCTGCCATGTGGCTTTGCAAGGCGTCAACTGCCACGTGGGGTGCTCACAGCACCCTTTAAAAATTTTCTGTGATCTACTTGTTTATAAACAAAATAATGTGTTGAGTTACACAAGTATATAAAAAAACATGTTTTATTAACTTATTAGCTACTAATATATTATAAAAGTTTAAAAATAAAATTAAAAATGTGTTAAAAGCAAATTAGCGAGTACCAACCCATAATAAATGAAGTTAAGTAAAATATCTAAAAAAATTAAAATTTATTGGGCATAGAGACTATATTAATAATTTAAATCAGTTATTACAATAAAAAAATGTAAATCTGACCTGTTTATCAAAAACTCAAAAAAAATTTAAAACTTAAACTGGCAGATAATGACACCCCGATTCGACTTTAGAGCTACAAGTTCAGAATGACACTAAATATCCACTTCAAACGCAAACATATCCATGCTATATAATATTAAAGAAAGGTACTATGACGCACGGCACGGTTAACAAACTTGAAATACCAAATATTTGATGAAAATGTGTTATGGGGTGCTGGTAGCACCCCACGTGGCAGGTGCCGGGTTAATTGTTGGAGGATAACTTTCACTTTGGATGTCTGGGTTTTTGGTATAGTTATATCATAAATATTGCCCAAAAAATATAAAAAGTATCGAAAACCTCGACTTTTCACCCTCCGTAACTCTGGAACCGTTGATTTTATAACAATTATGTATAGATTATTTTTTGTTTTAAATTTCATGTAGAACATTTCTGTATATAACATTGTTTACGCTAAAGCATAGTTTTAGAAATATTGACGAAAAACCTAAAAAAACTAGTAATTTACCGGATTCTCTCCCATCTCCCTCCCAAACCGGACGCTCAAAATGGTGTAACTTTTTACTGAACAATATGTGGACCATATAGAACATTTTCGTGTTGAAGGAAAACTTTTACTTTGGATGTTTGGGTTAGGCCTTTTTTTTTGACCAGTTATACTATACTACCTCCGTAACTTTGGAACCATTCATTTTAGAAAGATTATGCATAGGGCCTTTTTTATTTCAAATTTAATGTAGAACAATTTTTTATAGAGGGCTGTTCATGCTAAACCGCATAGTTTTAGAAATATTGGCGAAAAACTTAAAAAACTACGAATTTACCAATTTCTACCCCCTCTCCCCCCCCCCCAAACCCGACGCTCAAAATAGTGTGACTTTTTTTTGGACGTTGTGTGGACCATATAGAACAATTTGGTGTTGAAGGATAACTTTCACTTTGGATGTCTGGGTTATGCCATCTTTTGGATCAACTATACTATACTAATAGGCTGATAAAGAAACTGAAAGCAGGATTTAAATGGAAAAAATATGGAAAAAGACGTGAGAAAATATATTAAACAATGTCGTAAATATCAAACTAACAAACCGAAGAGGCTACATGTCGACAAATTTGTGATGTCGGACCAGTGGCGTAGCGTGAGTGTCGGCTGCCCGGGGCGGAGGACAATTTTGCCGCCCTCTTATTTAGGTATTTTAATTTAATGCATACTATAAATTACATACTTTAATTATAGAGAACTTTTCGGCGAGAACAATCATCATTATTTTGCATTATACAGGTTAGATTTTAAATAAAAAGTTTATTTAAGTTTTACAATTCTCTGTCAATATTATCTGCAAAGCATTTACTTTATGAGCGCACAATTTTATATCAAGTCCCCTTGTTTGTAAATATTTTTGTGCATCATTCACTTCATGTAGCACCGGTTGGCACAGGCCCAAAAAACAAAGAAATGAAAATGTCGAAAATATCGAAGCTAGTAAAGCACCTGCATCTGTCCTGGTGTTTAAGCTTTCGCATGCCTCTGTCACTTTTTCCAAAGTGACGAGAATGTATTTGTAATGATGCCATGTAGCCTGTAGCTGCTCTCATAACTTATTAACGATGTGCCCATGAAAAAAAAAAGAATAGCGACGTTCTAAAGTGTCGAAAAAATTTACTGAATCCACCTCAACAACTGAGGCAGCGTGTAAACAAACTAGGTTTAATGAATGATTTGAGCAAGGTACGAATTCAGCTTTAGGGTTTATTTCTTGAATTCTTTGCTGAACTGCTGAATACTTTCCAGCCATAACAGCAGCATTATCATATGAATGGCCTCTACAGTTGCTTATATCTAGGCCATCAGCTTGAATCTTGTCCAAAATTATTTTTGAAATTCCTTCAGCAGTTTTGTCTTTAGTTTCATTGAAATCTATAAAAGATTCCATTACTTTTACTTCCTGATTTTCAATTACTACGTATCTTAATACCTGACTCATTTGATCTTTATGAGAAAAATCTGGAGTGCTCTCGAATATAATTGAATAATACTTAGCCTTTTTTATTTGCCCGATGATATGTTGGCGAGCATTATTTCCCAAAATGGCAATAAATTCGTTTTGTATTTGTGGTGACATATAAGTGATTGAAATTTTGTCACACATTTTAGAACTTACAAGATGTTCGCGAAGTACATGATCGTATTTTGCATCTAAATTAACCAATTTTAAAAAGTTTCCTCTGTTGGTACTGGTGTCGTTTTCTATATGTCCATGTAAAGCCAAATTTTGTTTGGCAAGGAATCTTATAATATCAAACATTCTGATAAGAATATCCTGCCATTTCTTTATTTCTTTTGCCACTATGTCTTGCTCTTTTTTGTCAATAATCTGTCCTTTTTGAAGTCTGCTCTCCAACTCCTTCCATTTGCAATAATCTTGGATGTGTAGTGCACTTGATTCGTGACTTGAAACCTTAGGATTTAATTTCCACCAAGTATTAAATCCATCAGATGAGCAAAATTTAGATCCATTCGGTGTATTTACGTTTTCAAATAAAAGAAAACAAAAGCAAAATAATGATGCTTTAGAGGGAGAATAAACCATGCAAGTACGTAAAACTTTTTCGCCCGTAGTCAATGTACGATAAAACCATTCCTTAGTAAGCCGTCTTGTCTCTCCTTTTGATTTTATAGGCACCGTGCTCCTTTCAATCGGTCCGAATTTGTAGTTGTCATAAAAATATAAAATGGTTCAAATATTTACAAAATATTTTTATTATTTATTGTTAAATTTTGCCGCCCACTAAAAAGTGCCGCTCGGGGCGGACTGCCCCTGCCGCTCCACTACGCTACACCACTGTGTCGGACATTTCTTCGAAACCGTGGGATATAGTATACATAGACAAGATAGGTCCATGTCCTACAAGTAATGAAGGCTATCGAGACTATTATATCGCAATAATGTGTGAACTGACGAAATATGCAGTCAGTATACTAGTTTGCAACAAAGATGCCGAGACAACAACTCATGGAACCTTTGATCATTTTATACCAACATACGGACTCATGAAACAGATTAGAACAGATCAAGGCAGAATACAAAAATTAATGAATGAATGTATTAACGAAATTGCTACAAATTAAACACGAATTTTCAACGGCGTACCATCCTCAGTCGGTTGGAAACTGTAAAAAACTACATAGAACATTAAATGAATACGTAAGATCATTCGTAGACGAAAATGGAGAAAATTGAGACAAAAATGTTTTTTTTTTTTTGAGTGAATTTGATGGCCTTGGCCGAGCCAATTAGCCAGACATTTTGTTATTTTAAAAACAAACAAATTTGATTTTTCAATCAGAGGAATTTTTTCTGTATTTCTAACTCTAAATACATAACAAACTAACATTATTATCTACAATTATTATCTAAATAATACTCTGTTTTGGTTGTTCATTTTTTTTTGTAAATTTTTATTTTTTTTGTATTTTTTTTTTGCATTTTTTTTATATTGTTAATTTGTTTTTTTTATTAATTTTTTTATTGTTATTTTTTATAAATTGTTTTTTTTACTACGCTAAGACGTAAACCCGATTCATCCTCGCGGAGGTTTACATCTTCTTAGTTTTTTTTTGCATTTTTTATTTTTTTTGTTTTTTTTTGCATATTTTACTTTTTTTTGTTTTTTTTTCTTTTCTTTTTCTCTTTTTTTTGTTCTTTTCTTTTTTCAATTATAATATACAATAATTACTTAAATCTACAGGATTTAAAACAAAATAACAACAAAACAAACATGTTTGTTTTGTTTTAACAAACATGCCTGCTTTGTTTTAACAAAATTTCTTAAATACAGGGTAAATTTTATTGCTACAATCTATATTTACAATTTTTGATATGTTCGTAAATTGTTTTTAATATATTAATCTCTTCAGAAAAAATCAAATTGTTCAGGTAGACGGGAAGTGGAATTTTTAATATATTAAGATTATCATAAAATTTGTTTATATTTACTGATTGATGTGAACATTCGAGGAGAATATGTAGTAGATTACCTTCTTTTCCACACTCACAGTTAGGTGACTCTGTGAGACCCAGACTGTACATATGAAGGGGGGTAAGAGCATGATTACATCTCAATCTATTTATAACTCTTATGAAATGGCGATTTGATACAGAATAAAACCATCTTTTAATGGGAATTTCAGGTCGCATTTGTTTGTAATTACTACCAGTTCTCGTGTTTCGATAATACCTTTGCCAATTTTCTTTTTGGTGTCGTCTACTAATAATATCAATATCCGAAATGGGCAGTAAGTTCATGGGAAGTTCTTCGCCTATTTCTAGGGCGGATTTGGCTAGCCTGTCTACTATTTCGTTACCCCTAATGCCTGCGTGTCCCTTTATCCATGATATAATGATGTTTTTTCCTAAATTTGCAATTTTATTATAAAGAGTCATAATTTCCAGTTCTATATGATTGAGTTGTTGGTACTTATGTACGTTAGTTAGTCTATCAACGACACTCTTACTGTCTGTAAATATTATGCAGCTATAGGGTTCGTTACTAAATATGTGTCTTAAAGCAAAAAGTATCGCTATCATTTCAGCGGTGTATATCGATGATTCACAAGGCAATTTGAATAATTTTTTAAATCCACTTTGAATATTGATTATTGCACATCCTACTTTGTTTTGTACTTTGGATCCATCTGTATAGTAAAACTGATAATGTGGCCATTTATGAAGTATAAATGATTGAAAAACGGCTGGATTTAAATTAATATCCATAAAAAAAGTATTAATTTGTTTTGAGAAAATTTCTTCTAATACATGGGAATACATAGGTGAAACTTGATTTTCATAAGTATAGAAAGTACTTCGGTATTGAGATATTTTCAAGTAACTATCTACAAGAAGGGGACATTTTTTCTTTGTCCAATATTTATGAGTTAGATCTAAAATTGATAACTTATGTATATCCTGCAGATAGTTTGTATTTTTTCCTATAGCTCTAGTAATAAATTTATCACTTAAAAACTGTCGTCGAAATTCCAGGGGTGGTTCTATCGCCTCAACTTCCATTATATTAACGGGTGTAGACTTCAAATATCCAAGACAAAGTCGAAGACATTTATTTTTTTGTATTTCTAATTTATTCAAATGTGTGTTTGCAGCAGTTCCATACAGATGACAACTGTAATCGAAAATAGGACGAATCATAGTACGGTAAAATAAAAGTGCTATATTTGGATCGGCACCCCAATTAGTTCTACAAAAGGCTCGTAGAATATTCATTGCATTTTCAGACTTTTTTATGATATGATGCATGTGATCCTTCCATAGAAGTTTTCTATCCAAATAAGTACCGAGATATTTTATACAATTTTTAATAGGATATTGAATTTGACCTACTGCCAAATGACCTTGTGGAATTTGACGATTTCTGGAGAAAATGCAAATTTCTGTTTTAGATTCTGATATTGCTAAACCAATATTTTGATAGTGATTAAGAACAGCCTTAATTGAGACATTAAAATTATTTTTACATATATCCAATGATTTGTGGGATCTGTAAACTACTACATCATCAGCATATTGAATAATCTTTGTTGTGCTATTAATACAATTTTCTAAATCAATATTATATACAATATATAACATTGGACTTAATATGCTACCCTGTGGTAGTCCTATATTTGTAAGACGTGGAGTGGAGATGGAATTGTTGATTTTTAAAACCGTCCATCTATTAGTGTACAGTGTCCTCAGAAATCTAGCTAAGTTGATGGGAAAACCAATGTCTACTAGTTTTTTATACATAATGTCCAAATTAACGGTATCGAATGCAGAAGAGACATCTAGAAAAGCAGCCATAGTATACGCATTATCAGTAAAGTTTATTAGTATAGATGAGACTAAGGAAGTTATCGCATCTTGAGTTGATTTTGATTTTCGAAATCCATATTGAGATTTTGGGAAAATATCTTCTTGCTCTAACCAGTGTTCAATTCTATTTTTTATTAATCTTTCTAACGTCTTTAGGAAGCAAGAAGCTAGGGATATTGGTCTATATGAACTATAAGAATTTTCTGGTTTTCCAGGTTTTTTAATAGGTATTAGAATATATTCCTTCCAACTCTCTGGAATTTGTGACGTGTCATTCCAAATTTCATTAAAAATATGTAATAATGATATTTTATATTGAAGTGGTATATGGTATATCATGGAATATGAAATATTGTCTTTACCTGGAGCACTGCTATTTTGTTGACTAAGTACTCGATCTAACTCCCACAATTTAAATGGTTGTTCTAAGCCAAACTTATCCCTTGAAACTGTTTCGCTGTATTCTGGAAAATATTGGGAAGGTACCCACTGAGGAGATATTTTATTATGAAATTCATCTAGCCAGCTTGAATTTGGATTTATTGGACACTTGTTGGACTGTTTGCGGTTTTTAAAGGCGTTTACTTTCTTCCATACTTCACTGATTTTTGTTTTGGAGTTAAGGCTTTCGCAGTACTCTATCCAATTCTGTTTTTTCTTTTGCTTGAAGAGTTTTTTTGCGACAGCATCAAGTCTCTTAAATTCAAATAAATTATTCCTTGTAGGGTTTTGTTTATATTTTCCGTATGCAATTTTACGGTTATCAGCAGCAGTTTTACAACTTTCGCACCACCATTGGTTTGAGATTTGTCTCTTATGTATGACGTTAGATGAAAACTTCGGTATTGCTAAATTGGCTGCTTTATTGATGTTTGCTATTAACTGTTGATAATTACCGGGAGAATTTTCAGCTTCTAGTACAGAGGTGTATAAGTCCCAATCGGCCTTGTTAAGATTCCAGATCTTATGAAAGTTTTCAGTTGGAGATGAAGTTGTATTATCTGTTTCCATGTTTATGATAATCGGAAGATGATTGGATCCATGAGGATCTTGTAAGACACTCCACGTTAAAAAATTTGAAAGATCTTGAGTACAAAATGTTAAGTCAATAGCAGATGGACTGTTACTAGTTGCTAATGTGGGCGACCCATCATTCAGACATATCACATTACAATGATCAATACTTTCTAAAAGTTTTTTACCATAATTGTCTTCAATTTCACAGCCCCATGCGATACTGTGGGCATTAAAATCGCCACCAATAATAAAAGGCTTAGGAATATCTGTAAAGAATTCCAACCATTGTCTTTCAGACATCTGGGTTTTTGGTTCAATGTATACTGAGACAATAATAATAGGATTTTTGTTTCGAAAAATTTGAACTGAAATACATTTATGAGTGAAAGGATGTCTATTTTTAAGATTTATTTCTTCACATCTTATGTTTGATTTTAATAAAATGGCAGTTCCACCATACCCGTCTGCACGATCTGATCTAAAGCAATTATAACCTTTAAAATTATAATAGTATTTTGATTTAAACCAGGTTTCTGAGAGTAATGCTATGGAAATTTGATTTTGATATAGCAGATATTCTAAATTTACTTTATTAGCTACTGCTGAACGACAATTCCATTGCAGCATATTCATATTTGTGATGTCTGCGAATTTGAAGACAAGGGTTGGTTTACATGATTACTAATTAATTGAACTATTTCTGACTCTGATACATTAAAATTGTTTGTTTGTTTTATATTATTTATAATATTGAGAACTACTTCTAAAACTAAACTTATTGTTGAATTTAATTCCTCTGATTGTGATTTTACTCCAACTGAGTTTTTTAAATAATGTTGACTATTAAAAATTCCTCCCGAGACAAAAGATGAGTTTGGTTGAGAAAGAATTTCTTGTCTTGAAATTTCAATGGGATTAGGGCTAATTGGCCTGTGCCTTTTGTTTGGGCTTGAAGATGTAGGAGAAGAAAACATGTAATTAGTAAAATTATTTTTATACGATTTGGGTTGTAAATTCTGGGTCTGCGAGAATTGTGGTTGAGAAGAATGAGACTGTATTATGCTAGATGGGGTAAGTCCAGATTGAATCCGTTGGGGATAATTTGTCGAGGAAATTACACTATTTTCCATGGCAGAGGTATTAAGAGCGACTATGTTGGCGTATGTATTTTTGGGACCTGTTTATTTGCATCAAAGAAATTAACATTGGAAGAGCTCATGGTTTCCTTCACAATTTTTTGCCTTTTAAATTCTGGACAAGAAGATAAATTAGTTGTAAGGTGATTTCCTTGACAGCTAAAGCAACGTGGTAGGTAGTCAGTACTAGTACAATCTTTTGTGGTGTGGGATTCCTGACATTTACTACATCTCGGTCTACTTCTACACTGACTACCTAGGTGGCCGAAACGGAGGCAGTTATAACATAATAGTACCTTTTGTTTGTAGGGTTCTACTTCCTTAATAACCTTATTAATAGAAATATATTTTGGCAAAATTTGGGATTTAAAAGTAACAATGCAAGACTTAGTAGCAACATATTCTATTGACTTACCTTCATCTGTAATTTTTTCTACTTTACGGTTTATTCTTTTGACGTTAGAAACTTCAAAATTGCAATGTTGATCAAATGGTTTTATTTTACCTTTTATATACTCATCCGAAAAGTCTTGTTCAATATCTCTAATGACGCCCTGTCTATGGAGAATAAATTTTGGAATGTACAATACAAAGTTATTTTTAACAAAAATGTTATCGTTTTTATGAGTTATTAGAAAATTCGCTGATTTATAATCTTTTAACTTGATTCTAATCTTATTCCGACCTATAGAATCAATACTAATAATTTTGTTATCTATTTGCGGGAAGTTAGAGAGAATTATATCTCCAATTTTGAGAGCATTTAATTTGCCTTTGAATTCAGCTGTATTATTTTCAACATAAATATGGTATGGCCCTAAATCAGTACTTACATACACAAATTCCTTTCTTTCTTTTGACATAATATTGTCGATTTTATCATTTGTTGACGAATTTTGATTAATTAATAAATTATTATCAGTACTTACCGGATTATTTTCATTACAAATGTTATATTTATTAAAGGTTGTCACCTGTCCGACTGGATAAATATCCATACTTACATCTTTAATTAAACTTATCTTTTTTTGAGGTATATCTGGGGGTACAGGGTCAGGGGGTTTCCCCCCGACTTGCAGGTCCATTTAATTGGTTTTGAACACTCTATCCAAACTTCCTTATATACCACCAAATTTGAACAACTATTTTAAGACACAATTTTAACCGGATATTGTTTAATTTGGTTTTACTCTTGCCGATAAACACGTCTGAATCGTAGGTGAACTACAGTAGAACTTTAATGAAAAAAAAAAAAACGCTAAAAACCAATATTTTCTTCGGAGAAATTTAAAATATTGGTTTTCACTTTTGACGTTTTTTGACATTGAACAACCGGAAAATGTTGTAGGTCAGGAAATTAAGCATATTGGCTCGCAATTTTTTCGTCCAGCATGGATTTACTTAAAATGTTCGCAGAAGGTAGGTACATCATTTTCTATCTCATGCCGTTGTACGCTAAAGACTTAAGGTGGTTACCACCCCATCTCAAGGGTGGGAATTTGTCATTACATTTTAATCAAGAAAAGCCATGTAAAAAGTGATTCTAAGAAAAAAATGTTTGTTACATTTTCTTCGTAAAACTATTATTTTTTGAGTTATTCGCGGTTGAAAGTAACAGTTTTTCTACGAAAAAATCGACTTTTGTAGAGGGTTTTTAAGAATTACTCCAAAAATATACATTTAATAAAAAAAACTGTAGATATTAACATAGTAACTTTTAGAAAAGCAACAAAATCTTTTTTTTTATTATTTTTCTACGGCCAATATAAACCGAGTTAAAAGTTAGCTTTTTTCGTCAAATGCATAATTTGAAATATTCAAAGCCAAACAGCGGGACAACTTTGCATTTTTCGAGATAAACTTACAGAATATCTTTTTTAAATGTATAATTATACTTTAAAAAGCACGAACAAAAAGATTCTGGCCCAAAAATTGAGCGACTCATGATCAAAACAAGGTCGGTACCTACTTTTTTCTACGAAAAAATCAGTGAAGACAACCCCCTAACTACCCTCCCAATTAAAATTGATCTTAACTCTTTCGTAAGTTTTTTCATAATATGTATTGTCAATATACTCTAGAAGTTTGAACTATTTAGAAAGCCTAATTTTAGAAAAATTGGAGTTAAAAAATAAACTGATTTCTTGCAATTTCGTATTTTTCACTTTTTCTTTAAAATATCTCCGAAAATACTGGAGATACAAAAAATACTTATTTTCCTATCTAGTGCGGAAAGTGATACTATCACGCACGAGAATGCCGTTGACCCGAACGACTCGATAGCGGAGTTCGGACAAGAAGTTGAGTGCGGGGAAGACACTTTCCGCATGAGTTAGGAACAATATTTTTTCTAGGGCCGTACGTTTGGAAAATGCCACAAAAAAGAGTTTGGAAAATGCCACAAATGAATTCTTTGATAAAGTTGTCAAAACCAAACTTTCAATATTATGGGTTACCACGACGACGATATTGGTTTCCATGACGACCATTCAAAACCATTGTAATTGTCTACTGATCTGACTTTTAAATATTATAACAAAATAATTTTATTTCATCGAATTATCAGTAGTAATTGCACAAGAGCTCTGAAATTATTGAATTTTTCCCGAGTGACACTTTGACAATTTTAATTCCACGAGCCGAAGGCGAGTGAAATTATGTCAAAGTGTCACGAGAGCAAAAATTCTATATTAATTTCAGAGGTCGAGTGCAATTTGTTGCGATTATTTCATGAATAAAACTGTTCAAAACCAAAATTTTATTGTAATTTATTTATGTAAGTACCATTAAACACACAATTTTTATAAATATTTGACGATTGAAAGTCATCACTTTTATAATTTTTAAAACATTAATTATCATTAATGTCACTGAATGTATTTTTTCGTAGCAACGAAGAGCATCTGACGTAATATACTTAACGACGCGACGGTAGATTATCAAAAATTATCGATTTAATTCAGATTTCTGTAGCTTTCTATTGGTCAGAATCTCCTATGAATGAAATAGTCGCGCTTATTTCATTAAAACATGAACACAATAAGATAAATTTGAAATAAAATAGTAAATAATATCTAAATATTGGTTTTTTGCATGTATTATAATATATTATAATGCCATATTACAAGGTGTTTTACTTTCCCGCACGCCGTGCGGCAAAATTTACTTTCACGCACGCCGTGCGGGAAAGTGCAACTTTCGGAAACGAAAATCGTGCGGGAAAGTGGGTCTTTTAGCACGGCCGTAGAAAAATGATATATTACTACATTGTAGTGAGGTATAGCTGTTTAAAACCTGTATTTACGAGCAAACGCCCCCTTATTCGAATCCTTTAACACGTTCGCTACCAAGATCTTAAAATTTTGGACATTGAGGGACCGCAATTTTTTTTTATTCTTTTGAAATAAAATTATTTTAATTGTGCTGTGAATCAATGTAGTAAATATCAGATGTAGAAGAAAGATATTTGAAAGGATTTTTGAACCCGACTCATATGAGACACTGGTCTATTATATGAATTTTTCTTTGATAGACCATGTGTCTCACTTATGAGCCACTCCAAGAATAATAATGTCGACTAATTTTTTTTATTTTTAACTTCTGTTGTTAAAAAACTAGCATACATAATGTTAAAAAGAAATTAGATCTTCGATTCGTGATATTCACGAAAACAAGGGTCTACACAAAGTCCAACAGTTTCTCCATATTTGTCCTTACAGTCTGCACAAACAAAGTACGTTTGAGTTCTCTTCTTTTTTGAAGAGTAAACACGATATCTTTTCCTCTTCTCCACCTTCTTTGGATGATGTGGCTTTTCCGTATATGTCGGTTTTTTTAATGATGTTGCACGTGTGTTTTGTTTGCTTTTAAATATTGAAATACAAGCAACTCTCCAAATTTCAAATAAGTATTTTTTTGCACTTTATTATATAGGTACGTGCTATTCCAAATGCAAACATCCAATAAGATAGAACCACCCCTGGAATTTCGACGACAGTTTTTAAGTGATAAATTTATTACTAGAACCATAGGAAAAAATACAAACTATCTGCAGGGTATACATAAGTTATCAATTTTAGATCTAACTCATAAATATTGGACAAAGAAAAAATGTCCCCTTCTTGTAGATAGTTACTTGAAAATATCTCAATACCGAAGTACTTTCTATACTTATGAAAATCAAGTTTCACCCAGTGCCGGCGCTAGGGTATATGGTGCCCGCCAGCAAAACTAGCACATGCGCCCCCCCCCCCACACACACACACATACACACAGATACTCGTGCAACCCCAGCCTCGGCGACATTATGTGTGTTCTAATGGAACAATGAGACCCACATGTCCGAAGATCAAATCGGTTCAAATCGGTCACACTGCGTAACCTGGAGTGGTACCTATCTGGCCGCCCATAACCTGGGGTGGTATCTATTTGACCCCAAGCTATACCACCACCCCTTCCCATCGCAGTACATGTATCTATCTGACCCCCAAGATATACCATCAACTCTCCCCATCGCAGTACATAACAAATTAGGAGGCTTTGTACTGAATGTTATTTGGATGCCCTGGGCATCCTCTGCATTACTTTATGTGGTTAAACCACCTGATGTTAGGGGTAGCTAGAATAGCTTTTCTCCCTATTAATGACTTGATTTTGGACTTGTGTCCTAAAACTGTGTGTTCCGGCCAGCGAGGCACCGACTTAAGTTGGTGTCCCGCTATCCGCAAATGTTCCCGGTAAATAAAGTTCGGTTACAGTTTTATTGGACCCATGATCTGACAAAACAACTTCACTTTAACTTTTTTAAGAAAGCCAAAAGAACTAAGATTGTTTTTTTTTGTCATGTCTTCTTTTTCGGCTTATATTTTTCGATTTGTGTCGCAGGTAATTTTTGAACACATTTTTATTTAACTAAATAAAAATAATAACTTTAAAATCTCAAGATAAAATGCTTCTGCAGTAATGTGAAACCGTAATTTAATAATAGTACTGAGCTTTTAACAAATATAATTTTATATTAATTGAATGCAACACTAGATTCTTCTGCAGAGTACAACTGACAAACTATTCTGTATTATAATCACATTAAATAATACTAAATCTAAAGAGCTCTAAACTAAATTTTATGTAAAAGGTTTATTTTAAAGAATATTAATATGCTTTTATGGAATTAATACTTAACTTGATACCTATTAATCTATTAATCTTGTTTATTTTACTAGAAATCATTTATTTCCTCCCATAACTGCTGATACAAAACTAACAACTTGCAAAAAATTTAAAGACAATAAATATAAAGCTAGAATGCTTTATGCTAGATTAAGAGCAAAGTTGTTTAGTTAAAATATGATATCTTTGACCAATCAATTATATTACTACATGGTGCCTAAGAATTCTATGCGGCATTGCATTTTTTTGTATATTTTGCATGTGTGATATGCCAAACTAACTAACACAGATTAGGCTAATTTGACGAATTTAAACCACATAAAAAATTAATTTTTCTATTTTAGTATTTTGCATAACACCAGCAGAAAAAAAGCTCATTCTGGCGCCCCCCAAACAGGGGCGCCCGCCTGCAGTGCATCCCTTGCAGGCCCGTTATCGCCGGCCCTGGTTTCACCTATGTATTCCCATGTATTAGAAGAAATTTTCTCACAACAAATTAATACTTTTTATATGGATATTAATTTAAATCCAGCCGTTTTTCAATCATTTATACTTCATAAATGGCCACATTATCAGTTTTACTATACAGATGGATCCAAAGTACAAAACAAATTAGGATGTGCAATAATCAATATTCAAAGTCGATTTAAAAAATTATTCAAATTGCCTTGTGAATCATCGATATACACCGCTGAAATGATAGCGATACTTTTTGCTTTAAGACACATATTTAGTAACGAACCCTATAGCTGGATAATATTTACAGACAGTAAGAGTGTCGTTGATAGACTAACTAACGTAAATAAGTACCAACAACTCAATCATATAGAACTGGAAATTATGACTCTTTATAATAAAATTGCAAATTTGGGAAAAAACATCATTATATCATGGATAAAGGGACACGCAGGCATTAGGGGTAACGAAATAGTAGACAGGCTAGCCAAATCCGCCCTAGAAATAGGCGAAGAACTTCCCATGAACTTACTACCCATTTCGGATATTGATATTATTAGTAGACGACACCAAAAAGAAAATTGGCAAAGGTATTATCGAAACACCAGAACTGGTAATAATTACAAACAAATGCAGCCTGAAATTCCCATTAAAAGATGGTTTCATTCTGTATCAAATCGCCATTTCATAAGAGTTATAAATATATTGAGATGTAATCATGCTCTTACCTCCCTTCATATGTACAGTTTGGGTCTCACAGAGTCACCTAACTGTGAGTGTGGAAAAGAAGGTGATCTACTACATATTCTCCTTGAATGTTCACATCAATCAGTAAATATAAACAAATTTTATGATAATCTTAGTATATTAAAAATTCCACTTCCCGTCTACCTGAACAATTTGATATTTTCTGAAGATATTAAAATATTAAAACAATTTACGAACATATCAAAAACTGTGAATATAGATTGTAGCAATAAAATTTACCCTGTATTTAAGAAATTTTGTTAAAACAAAGCAGGCATGTTTGTTAAAACAAAACAAACATGTTTGTTTTGTTGTTATTTTGTTTTAAACCCTGTAGGTTTAACTAATTATTGTATATTATAATTGAAAAAAGGAAAGAACAAAAAAAAGGGAAAAAGAAAAGAAAAAAAAAGAAAAAAAAACAGAAAAAATAAAAAAAGCAACAAAAAAAAACTAAGAAGATGTAAACCTCCGCGAGGTTGAATCGGGTTTACGTCTTAGCGTAGTAAAAAAAAACAATTTATAAAAAATATTAATAAAAAAACAAACTAACAATATAAAAAAAATGCAACAAAAAATACAAAAAAAATAAAAATTAAAAAAAAATGAACAACCAAAACAGAGTATTGTTTAGATAATAATTGTAGATAATAATATTAGTTTGTTATGTATTTAGAGTTAGAAATACAGAAAAAATTCCTCTGATTGAAAAATCAAATTTGCTTGTTTTTAAAATAACAAAATATCTGGCTAATTGGCTCGGCCAAGGACATCAAATTCACTCAAAAAAAAATAAGTGGAAAAACAGTTTCAGGTACCAACGGACTGTTTTCCGGGGCGTTGTGTAGTACGACACCATTTGGTTACTTCGATCTATGCCCGACATATTTTTGTTACAGTCTAGTATGACATTTGGTTTCTCTAGTTCAACACCTCTCTTATTAGAGATTTTACCAAAAGCAGCGTTATGTTTTGTCGATATTAGTAACACCTCACGCTTATCTTTCCACTTTATCACAAGTACATTTCTCTTTTTTCGAAACACACTTTTAGACCAGTAAGGATGTGTGAAAAAACGTCTATTTTTGGATGTGAAAGGTGGAATTCGGATTTTTGCAGATAAAGTTAGGTGACACCTTCAGTAATAATAATTGACTTATGCTTCTTCTCAAATATGCCCGGAACATTAATAAAGAAATTAAAATATTTAAAAATTTCGAAAAACGTCGATTTTTTTCTGCTTTCTTTGCTTATAACTTTAAAACGATTCGTTTTGGAACAAAGTCGTACAGAAATAAAATAAAGATAATTGAATTTTGTATGATATACGACTGGTCAAAAATGTCTTAACATATTACCTTTTCTGCAATATAGTACTAAATACAAAATAAGGGGGCAAAATACGCCTGTGGTTATTCAATGTTTTTAACCACTTTGGTGGCACTTAGACCATTAGTAATTCACTTAGAAAATTCTTTGTAACATACTTAAACCGCGTACCAAATTTCATTAAAATTGACGTAATGAATTTTGCATAATAAATTTGCAATCTAAATGTTTTTAAAAAGTTCAAATTTTTTAAAATCTTTCTGAACAAAAAGTAGACCATTTAGAAGTTGTCTAATTTTTTTACGTATAAAGAGGTGCTCTACCTATCTAATACGCTTTACAGAATTAAAATCGGATTATTTGAGGGGCCTCAGCAGTGTTTTAAACTTATAAACAATTTTTTGGCTTATAAATAAATAGCTTTGCTTAATAATAAAAAAATTAATTTTTAGCAATGCAAATAATTGAAGCCCGTATAATTTGACTTAAACTTTCAAATTCTGTCAGCAGAATTGCTATTTTATTTTTTAATCAAAAGTTATTCGCGTTCAAAAATTGCAATTTTTCGAATTTTTGAAAGTTCCACTGCGTTTATCTCGAAAACTATGCAACCTACGAAAAAACTTGTAAGAACATTTTTTGCTTAGAATTACCCAAGAACTACAAAAAAATATTTAATTTTGCGAAAAATCGATGTTATGTAATTCCTCAAGTTCTTTGTTTATAACAATCTTATCGACATCCAGATCAACTGTTACCCAAAAAAATCGTGTTCTACGGGTCAAAAAATACATAAAAATCTTGGGTAAGTCCATCTAAATAAAGGAGCCCGTAACACCCCCTCCTGGCCACAGGACTAATTTGTTTATAAGCCAAAAAATTGTTTATAACTTGAAAACATTGCTGAGGCTGCTTAAATAATCCGATTTCAATTCTTTAAAGTGCATTAGATAGGTGGAGTGCTTTTTTATATGTAAAAAAATTGACAAGTCTTTGTATGCTCTAGTTTTTATTGTGCAAGATTTTAAAAAAATTTTTAAAAAAAGTTTAGATTGCAAAATTATTATTCAAAATCTAGTAAGTCAATTTTAATGAAATTTGGTGTACGGTTTTAGAAAATTACAGAAATTTTCCAAGCGAATTAGGAAGGTTCCAAGTGTAACCTAAGTGATGGAAAATCATTTAATAAAGACAGGCTTGTTTTGCCCCTTATTTTATATTTATTGCTATTTTGCAGCAAGGGTGATAAATTAAGACATTTTTATTTTATTCCTTTGTTTTATTCCTATACGACTTTGTTCCAAAATGAATCGTTTTAAAGTTATAAGCAAAAAAATTAGAAAAAAAAAAAGAAATTTTTTGAAATTTTTAAATATTTTATTTTTTTATTCATGTTCCGGGCATGCTTGAGAAGGAGCATAAATCAATTATTATTAACGAAGTTATCACCTAACTTTATCCGCAAAAATCTGAATGCCACCTCTCACATCCACCTAAAAACAGATCTTTACTGGTCTATTTTTCCTTTTCTTAATTTAGCAGTTATAACTGATTTGGGATTCCCTTTACAATCTTTCCGTAACGTTCCAACAATGTGTATTTTTTGTTCATATAAATATTCAGCCAGATTTACACTGTTGGGGGTTGATGGGGGGTTACATTTGAGGACATTAATTTTGCATGAAAATTCGTCCCCCGTCCAGTACAAATTGACGTGTTTTTTTTTTACTTGTGAAGGAACTCTTGGTTTCTGAGTTTCTGGGGTGGGGTCAAATTTTCATTGGAACACACTGTATATACATATATTTCTACTTTTTATATTCCTTATAATTTTCCGGCCTTCACCTTTCGTATTTAGAGTCATATAATGATCTTACACTGTTTATATATTGCTTATAATTAAAATAAAAAAATATGAAAAAAAAAATTTAAGAAACGCTTTTCTTTAGTTACAAGTGACTAAAATTAAAAATATAATAAAAAAAATCAACTAAAAAGCAAAAAATTAAAAAAATTGAAAAAATTTAACACATCCATCAAAGAAAAGCGTGGCGCGTGTTCATCGAATAAACGGTTTTCGCCCCACGCTTTTCTTTAACGAATGTGTTAGATTTTTTCAAAATTTTTTTATTTTTTGCTTTTTAGTTGATTTTTTTATTATATTTTTAATTTTAGTCACTTGTAACTAAAAAAAGCGTTTCTTAAAAATTATTTTTGCATATTATTTTATTTTTTACTTTTTAATCTTACACTTTTCAAACATTAAAATATATCGTCATGTTTATTAAAATATGTATAAAACATATGATGTACTAACATGAAAAGTAGTCGGAATCGGCAAAAAAATTGAAACTTTATTGTTTATTAATTAAGCATAACGTAAACAATTAACGTAAAAAGTGAAATTATGTATTGTTCATAATATCATTAGCTATACAATCCGTAAAAGTTTCAAGTGTTTACATTGTAAAAAACAAGAGAATTTAAGCGTTTTACATTAAAATCGTTTTTTTTTATTTAAACAATTAATAAACATGAAAAAAATTTTTCCACCTACCTCTACCGAAAGTATACTTTTCCGGACCTGATTGTAGGGAGCAAAGTTGTACTTTTCCTCCCTAGGGAGGAAAATATTTTTCCTCCCTAGGGAGGAAAAGTAAAAGTGACGTCATAGTATTTCATTCATGAAATATAACTTATTGACGCCCTGTATAATATCTATTTTCTATTACGAAGTATCTATACATTTTAACGTTTATTTATAAAACACCCTCTATTTTGCAGAATGGTAAAAAACAGTAAATTGTTATTTTGATTTAACAATGTTTACATTAATAATTTGACTTATATTTGACAGTTGACAGTTACATTGTACCTACTTGTTGTTTTAGTTCTAATAAATTTTGTTGGTTAGTTACATAAATAAATTAAGTAAAAATGAAAAAATTACTTGTTATTTGAGGAAGGTGGAAAAACCATATGTATAACATGGGAGTAAAGTGCCTTTTCCTCCCTTGAATGATTACTGCCCTCCGCTACGCGTCGGGCAGTAAACTTCATTCTCGGGAGGAAAAGTTACACTTTCCTCCCTTGTTATACAAATAGCTATTTTTATTGACTATTCGTGTATTGTTCCCGCGAATGCATATGTCTGCCAATTTTCATTCATTTGCATTGAAGAAAAAGCAGTCAAATTAACGTCTATAGATTTGACGCAAACTATTGAACTAAATAAAAGCGTTTAAAAAGACGTTTATGACGTGAAAATCATAAATAGTAGTTTTTAGATACCTGTTTCAAAGAGTGTCATGAAGAAAATGTTTCTTGTGCTAATTTTTCTGGTCTAAGTCTACAGTGTTCTGAGTTCGCTTCGGTTTCCAGTTGTAAGGATTGGTTTTACAAAGAATTTGGTTGAAAAGTCCTGCAATGATCGAAATATAAAAGAAAAATCCACAAACTTTTAATAATCAACATTTTTATTACGACAAATACTCTAATGAAAATCTAATAATTTAAACATTAAAGCTTCTTTGATTTCGCCTTGAAACACAAACAATCTTTTCACAGATATTGCACAGAAATGTCTTCAAGCATAACCGGAAAGCTTTTCCGCACATTGTGTAAAGCAAAAAGTTTATACTGAAGTTCGTGTAAAAGAGAACCATGGCGAACTGTTGGACGCAGTCGAAGTATTTTCGGGCAAAGTTAGATTTCATAAAGGCGTCAAAGTTGATGGATAGACGGACCATATAACTGAAAAGAATACAAACAATTAACAAACGAACAGTGTGGACTCTAATTTTTGATTTATTCAATATAAATTGCGAGAGAATGACTGCTTGTGTGATTGAAGAACCATGCAATAGTGCGGCCAATTTGTGTCGCGGCATTAGTACGTGGGGTCTAATAGAATAAAAAAATTAAATCTACATTTTAGGTATACTACATTCGCTCTCGCGAGATTTTTTTTGACACTGACGTTAGTAATTTCTTTTTTGAAAAATTCAGTTGTCAGAAGTGACTGGAAATTACTACAAAACCAACGCACCTGCTCATATCCAATATTATTAATAGTAAACAGACATAAAAATAACATAAACCTTACGCCAATCAATATTTATTTATTTAAACCATTATAATGTATTGATAGCAAATGAGAAAATTATTTATTGTACAAAATAAAAATATTTTGTAGAAATAAACTTCACAAAATTTTATGAGATTAGTAGACACTCCCACTATTTCTAATAATTCTTCTTTTTTTAATGAAAGATTAAGTTGATTTGAGTTGATTTTAGCAGTTAATAGTGCGAGGTAGGAATTTTTGTGTTGTACGTTTCCTATTCCGAATGTCTCAAAAAAAATCTCGCTAGAGCGAATGTAGTATACTTATGTGTTTCTATAGTATATTACATTGCGGAATTTTATTTTGTATTAAAAGGACATAAGTACCTAAAACTTAAATTTATAAGAATAAGATGAACTAAAAATAAACAGGTGGTCTAATTAAAATAATTTATTTTTGGGCGCAAACTGCTTCTTCTTTTTCTTTACGTGCCATCTCCGCGACGAAGCTCGCCAATTATCATTGCTATTATAACTTTTGACACTACAGCCCGAAAGAGTTCAGTTGAGCTGCATCCAAACCATTCTCTGAGATTTCTCAGCCAGGCATTTTTCTCCTACCTATGCGGCGCCTTTCTTGAATCTTTCCCTGCATAATTAATTTTAGGGGTGCATATCTGTCAGTACGTGTTATATAACATCAGTATTGAAGTTTTCTTATTTTGATGGAATCCATTATCTTCCTGCTGTTCTGTATTTTTCTTAGTACTTCCTCATTAGTTATTCTGTCTGTCCAGGAGATTCTCAGCATTCTTCGATATGTCCACATTTCAAATGCTTCCAATCTATTGAGGCATTGTTTATTAAGGGTCCGTGTCTACACACTATACAAAAGAACAGAAAATACATATACTCCAGGCTGTGGGTGGAAAATAGGTCGATTTCAGGATATAATTCAGGAATTTTTGAAACCTATCAAGTGTTGTAAAGGACGATGCCAGGAATAAATTCTACTAAAATGTGACCAAAAATATTGTGAGCTTTTTTTATTGCGATTTTCATTTGTTAAATTTGCAATTTTAAAAGATTTTTAATTTTGCAGCATAGGATATTGATTTTAGAGAAAAACTTTTTAATAGAAACTTGTAGTAAATTAAGAAACCTAAAATTTGAGCTATGGTAAGTTTAATTTCGTTTATTGGTTATTGCAAAACAGCCTGAGAAAAGTCCAAAATGGTCGTTATTTACAATTGCGTTATTTATTGTACAAATATTTTTTTTTATTTTTTAAAGCTTTAAAATGAAGATGTTTCAATTCCAAACATAAAAAAATTGTAAGGTCGGATTAACGAATTTGTTGATTAGATATTATAAATTGTTTATCCCAAGAGGTCAAATGTCGAAGGCCATAAATTTTTGAAAAAAAATCATAGAGAGTTGGTGACACATCCAATCTCCTTCTAAAGAGTTATATTTTGATATTCTGATGTAAACAAATGCGTAAAACATTTTTAAACCTGTAATTTTTGGGTTTGAAAATAAGGGGGCATTTTCGTTATATACATTTAGAGCTGAAGCGGCCCTGTACATCCCATGAGTTTTTTAGTTACAGATTATTGTTGCTGAAGACGAAACGAAGATTTACAAAAAAATAAAAAATTTCTACGATCAACTGAAGCTGAGCTAAATGTTGGGATTTAAAATAAGGGGGCAAATTTCGTTATACACATTTACAACTGAAGCGGCCCTGTACATCCTATGAGTTTCTTACTTACAGATTATTTTTGCTGAAGACGAAACGAAGATTTATAAAAAAATAAAAAATTTCTGCAACCAACTGAAGCCGAGATAATTGGTTCTATTTTCTTAAATCGTAGTGCCTTTATTTATAACAATTAAGAAATTATTTAACAGTCATTGACTAGAGAAAGACTTATATTATGTTAAAATAAAAATTATTATAAAATATAGTTACATTTAATTATTAAAAATTATTTTTAAAATCGGTGCTATTGCGAGCGGCCGAATTTTGCAAATCGCCCGGCTCGCTTCAAATCCGCGCGCTCGGAAAATTTTTACGTAACTTGTATTAAATTTTGACCGAAAACAATTTAATAATATTACCATTATAATATATATAGTCTGTTTACCACTGTATTTGCTTTTCTTGATAAACTTTTATATGTGAAATCTCATTTCTGAAGAAATAATATTACAAAAATGATACATATATATATATATATATTTGAAATATATAACAATATTTTTAATTTTTTCATTGTTATATAAATATAATAATAATAATATTACTTCCTATTATACAATATAAAACTTTTTCTTCTTGTAGTGAGTATCCGTTTTGGATGTTGGCGACCATCATGGCAATTTGGCAAACCCCATTTGGAAACTGAAAACCAGGAAGGCGAAGGATTACCTTGCTAGAAAATTTACGTACGTGTGTCGTTCAACACAACAACTAAAAATCTTTTTAGAGCAGCAGTATCGATTTAGTGTGCAAGTACAGATTGCCATGATGGTCGCCAACATCCAAAACGGATAGTCACTACAAGAAGAAAAAGTTTTATATTGTATAATAAGAAGTAACATTATTATTATTATATTTATATAACAATGAAAAAATTAAAAATATAGTTATATATTTCATATATATGTATATGTATCATTTTTGTAATATTATTTCTTCAGAAATGAGATTTCACATATAAAAGTTTATCAAGAAAAACAAATACAGTGGTAAACAAACAAAATTTAATACAAGTTACGTAAAAATTTTCCGAGCGCGCGGATTTGAAGCGAGCCGGGCGATTTACAAAATTCGGCCGCTCGCAATCGCACCGATTTTAAAAATAATTTTTAATAATTAAATGTAACTATATTTTAAAATAATTTTTATTCTAAGATAATATAAGTCTTTCTTTAGTCAATGACTGTAAAATAATTTCTTAATTGTTATAAATAAAGGCACTACGATTTAAGAAAAAAGAAACAATTATCTCGGCTTCAGTTGGTCTCGGCTTCAGTTGGTTGTAGAAAATTTTTATTTTTTTATAAATCTTCGTTTCGTCCTCAGCAACAATAATCTTTAAGTTAGAAACTCATAGGATTTACAGGGCCGCTTCAGCTCTAAATGTTTATAACGAAATGTACCCCCTTATTTTCAAACCCAACATTTAGCTTGGCTTCAGTTTGTCGTAGAAATTTTTTATTTTTTTATAAATCTTCCTTTCGCCTTCAGCAACAACAATCTGTAAGCTAAAAAACCATAGGATGTACAGGGCCGCTTCAGCTCTAAATGTTTTTAACGAAATTTTCCCCCTTATTTTCAAACCCAAAAATTAGAAGTTTAAAAATGTTTTATGCATTTACTTACATCAGAATATGAAAATATAACTCTTTAGATGGAGATTGGATGTTTCACCAACTCTTTACGATTTTTTTTCAAAAAGTTATAGCCTTTAACATTTGACCTCTTGGGATAAACAATTTATATCTTAGCAAGAAATTCGTTAATCCGGCCTTACAATTTTTTTTTATATTTGGAATTGAAACATCTTCATTTTAAAACTTTAAAAAATAAAAAGAAAATATTTGTACAATAAATAACGCAATTGTAAAAAACGACCATTTTGGACATTTCTCAGGCTGTTTTGCAATAACCAATAAACGAAATTAAACTTACCATAACTCAAATTGTAGGTTTTTTAATTTGCTACAACTTTCTATTAAAAAGTTTTTCTCTAAAATCAATATCCTAAGCTGCAAAATTAAAAATCTTTAAAAATTGCAAATTTAACAAATGAAAATCGCAATAAAAAAAAGCTCGCAATATTTTTGGTCACATTTTAGTAGAAGTTATTGCTAGCATCGTCCTTTACAACACCTGATAGGGTTCAAAAATTCCGGAATTATATCACGTTTTTTCACCCACAGCCTGGGGTAATAACATTTTAGTACTCGCTTTCTAAGATTTAGGCTGAGGTCACTACTACATAATATTTGTTTCATTTTCGTGAATGCACTTCTAGCCTTTTCTATTCTAATTCTGATTTCTTTGGTATAGTCATTTGTTTCACTAATGTTTGTCCCTAAATTGTTACAATTCTGAACTCGTTCTATCGTCTTTATTATTTACGTGTAGATTAGTGTTTCTAATATTTTTCTTTGATATAACCATGAATTTTATTTTCTTTATGTTTAGTAACAGACCAAATTCTTCACTCGTTGCAACAACCTTATCTAAAATTCTTTGAAGATCTGTAATAGTTTCTGCTATAAGTATTGTGTCATCAGTAGGGATGGGAAAAACCTACCGGTTTAAACCTAAAACCGGTTTTTTACTTCGCAATAACCGGTTTTACCGGTTGTTTTTTTGTCCCGGTTATAACCGGTTTTTTCTTTTTAAAGTAAAAACCGGTTATTAGGTTTTTACGGTGATTAGGATTAGGTGGGGTATTATTTTGGACCCCAATCATAATTATTATTCTCAAGTAATTATTCCAAACAAAACCATAATTCAAATTTTATTTTATTTTATAAAATACAGAAGCAAACTGAAAGTGCAATCTCACATTAGCCAGAAACAATTATTAAGTTTTATTATAATATTTCCTTGAAAAGGTAATTGTAATCATAATATTTACATAAGAAATGATCTGGTTGAATTAGACGCAAATATCATCTATTTTTCACACTTAACTCTTGACATTGAAAGTGGGTGAATGACTTTTTCTTATTATCAAAAATAATGCTCTGACTATGAGAATATCGAATTACTGATTACGAATACGAATCTCCAAGAATTTCGCTACGTTTTCAAAACGATACACTCATAGAGGAAGTATTAAATGAGATAAAATGTACCAATTTTACAAATATACAAACGTGTTAAAAGTAATACGACATGTTCTTTCGATAGTACTAATTTTGATCATATTGATATCGAGTCGAATGGAGTATCGCAAACTAAAGTGTATTGTAAATGTAACTTTGTAACCTATTGGATTAAAAAACCGAAAACCGGTTTTTCCAAAAACCGGTTTTATGGGCCTGTTATAACCGCCAGGTTAAACCGTAAGCAAAAAAAACCGGTATAACCGAAAACCGGTGTTTTGTCAAAAACCGCCATCCCTAGTCATCAGCGTATCTAATTTCATATATGGGTAGGCCATTTATTTTTATGGCTGCTACTTGCTGAAGTAGCAAACTGCTAGAATGTTCCAAAGTTATATTCAGCAAACTCAAGGACCAGTAATCAGCGTTTCTATTGTTCTAAGTATTCATAGGCGTAACCACGGGGTGGTTTTGGGGGTTATAACCCCCTCCTTTTGGATGTACTTTGAGCTGTATAAGCTTAACATTATTATTATTCCATACCCCTAGAGACCTTCAAGTAGATGTAACCCCCCCTAGCGTCATCCTGGTTACACCTCTGTAAGTGTTGTTAACAGATGAGTGTAGAATATCCGTTTATGGTAAAGATAATCTAAACAGGTCTACAGAAGGGCTGGAGAACATTATGCTGCCTGCACTGTCACACCGGGTTGCTTCTAGTGCTGACTCAGTAATGTTTTGAACAGGGATTTTTTTTAAGCCACTGGCACGATCCTACATCATTTGATGCCAAATGCTGGTTTATTGACAATGGTATTCTGTTAATGCAAGCTAATGCGAGTCCGGCAAGAATAATTGTAATACAGTGTCTTGAAAATAATGTTGTTCCAGAAGTGGACTGGTCTTGTCAAATTACAGACCTTAATCCTATTAAGCATATTATATAGATTCTACTTTAAAAAGACGTGTAAGGCATCGCGTCGTATACTTCCTCCATAAACATGAGCTTCGGATCGCTGTGATTGAGGAATGGACTTTTTCCGGAAAGTGCATCCGAATCGTGATCAACTCTATGCCAAATCGAATGTTGTGTGTCATTCAGAACCACGATGGCAACAAACATTATTAAAACACCACAATACATCAAAAGATGGTGGCCTTGAATTCTGTTCAGCTCAGTACGCTGGGTCCAACAGGAGCGCCTAAAGATACAGTGCGGCTCCCTACTTTGCGCATGCGTCAAAATATTTACAACGTTGTCATGTTGTTTACACATTGACATCGCCGGGAAATTCAAAATGCTAGCTCCTTGCAAGGAATCTTTTATTTTGACAAATGACATAATATTTTTGTAAAGTAAATATAAAAATAACCTATAAAAATAAAATTCTATTAGGGAATCCATCGACCTGTCAAAGTTAAATCACGTGATCTTTGGTTGGCACACAAAACCGTTCTTAACCTAAACTCAATGTAATTTTTGATTTTTCGTATTTGTTTTTCGTCGTGATTTTTTAGCTAATTTAGTATTAAAAGACATTCATTAGATTAATTAGTTTATAAACTTTACGTTTTTGGTGATTTTGAGTGCTGACAACATGCCTGTGACTTGTATAGTAGTGAACTGTGGAAGTCCAACTGATCAGAATAATGTTAATTTTAATTTGTTTTTTGTCGTGATTTTGAGCTTAATATAGTATTTAAAGACATTCATTGGATTAATTATTTTATAAACTTTACGTTTTTGGTGATTTTGAGAGCTGACAACATGCCTGTGACTTGTATAGTAGTGAACTGTGAAAGTCGAGCTGATCGGATAATGTTAATTTTTTTTCGTGTTCCCTCTATAGGGCTTTTCATTCACAGTCATTTGTTTTGAGCTTCTGTCATATGTCCTATAATCCGTGTATAGTAATATTATACACGAATTATACAACATCTAACGGCAGCTCGAAACAAATGACAATCAATGAAAAGCCCTATTAGAAACTCATTTATGTTTCCTCGCCTAACTAAATTATCAAAAAACAGGACGCACTCATGCTAGGAATTATGGTTTTTATTAATATTATTACAATTATTTATGTGACACTAACGTAACTAGTGACATTAATATTAGGCCAATGTGACAAACTTTATTAATACTAAATTTTAACATTTATCCCCTATTTTGTTAAAACAATATTATTTTGTTTTTCATTCTATTCAAAATAAATGCAGTTTTGACAGGGAATTTGTTTTGTTATTTATTTATTCCATATAGACCTGGATCCCGCGTACCAAAAAAAAGTTGATTAATAGCAAGCTGAAAATTTATTAATAGCTTAACAGTGTCTAGTCCGACAAACTTTGATGTATGGGAACACTAGAAGTTTTAACTGTAGAACAGGTTAAAAATTTGGAACGTCAAACTACGAAAATGTTTATGTAATTTGTCAGATAAAACTTCCAATTGATTTGCTACCAATTCATTAAACTCTCATGCAAAAACCAGACTGGTGAAAAAATCACCAACTGGGCATTTTAATGAGTAGAACACGAAGACCATGTCAAACTACAGGAATCATGTTGGTTAGTAATAGCAGTCTGATTTTTGCATGAGAATTTAATGAAAGGGTAACAGATCAATTGGATGTTCTGTCCGACAAAATTTATGGGATGTTTTCGTAATCTGATGTTCCAAATCTGAGTTTCCAAACTGTTTCACAATTAAAACTACCCCTGTTCCAGTGTCACAATACATCAAAGTTTGTCCAACTGGACACCGTTAAACTATTAACAAATTTTCAGCTTGCTATTAATCAATTTTTTTGGTACACAGGATCCAGACCTAATAGGTTTGTTCGTAGTATGACACAAACGATTAGCAACTGCTGCCAACCATCAGATGCATGAGCAGTTAACAGTTTGCGTTGTGCAGTTAATAGTTAGCATTCATAGACTACGAATGCGCATGTGTCTGATGGTTGGCAAGAGTTGCTGATCGTTCTATGAACAAACCTATCAGTAAGCACAATTTGTGATATCCATGGGTAGTTACTAACAGAAAGAGGCAGGATTCGATTTTTAAAACATTTATTTTAGAGTCAAAACATAGTCGTACCTTAAACGATAAATGTATATTATCATTACAAGTTGATACTAATTACAAAAATAAATACACATCTAAAAGACCAATACATAATTACTCATGATGAAGAAGTACATTATAATTAAAAATGAATAACCATTTTCATATCGCTGCAACACAATGCCAAAGACTTCTTATATTTCAGTTCGTTTAGTGAGCGCAACAAGCACTCTGACCGAACAGTTTCAAAACTCATTAGTTTTTCATCAGAGAATGCATATGTTGCTATCTCCAAACCATGTAGCTGTAACATATGTACATGCATTGGGTTCTTCTTCGTCTGTCTTGCTCTGGGCATACTCAGCTAAAAATAGGATTGCTGCAATATGGCTGCAGACTTCACTATTACCGGCCATACGCATACAATGTGCATTTGCTATGTCATCAGAACTGGCTATCACCCCACCCAAGCATTTAGTCGTTTAGCATTAGCTTTTTGGAAATGCTTCACCTAAAAAAAAATTTTATTTTTTTTAGAAATTCTTCAACTACAAAAATTTATTTTTATTAGAGTATTTGCGTTCTTTACAATGATTGAGAATAGTTTATTTAAAATCAGACATTCATATAATATAATTTTAGAACAATCATGACAGTAATTCAAATAGATGGCAGTAATAAATCATTTTCAGAGAATTATGGAGTTCGCAGTTTACAGATTAGGACGACAATATGTCTGGTTTCATACAGATATATAAACGTAAATAAATCTAATATTTAGAACCAATTTATCCAAAAGACACTAATACTGTTATCCATATATTTCTTAATGGTGAATAAATAAAATAAAGGCATACCTTTCCAACAATAATATGGAAATCAGGAAATCATTAACAATTTTTACTCCATTCAAAACAAATCCAGCTGTAAAATATTTATGTGCCTGAAGGCTTTTGTATGCTTTCATCTGCTGCTTAGAGTAGCAACTGTGAGACTCCACCAGATCTGTATAAATACATATCTATAATAGTAACTTGATGGACTGCACTTTACTGTAAAATCCAATTCTGACTGAATTCCGTATGGATCTAAATCCCCAATTATTTTCAGCTTCAATAAATATCTAAAACAATAAAAGAAATAATGTTATTGCTTGCAAAATTCATCATTATTGATAAATATCGGGGCAAAATGAACAGTAAATAAACATTGTTTCGCCTACCTTTCTCGCAACATCTGGAGTTTCCAATAATAATTTCCTTAAATAATCAGTTCGCATTGTGGTAAAGTTTATAAAGTTCACAAAAACAGGAAACGAAATCCAAATGAATCCAAAATACGACGATAAACAATGAAAAATCATTGAAAAATAGACACAAACATAACCTCTTCTTTAGTTTGTGTGCCAACCAGAGGTCACGTGGTTTGGATTGCCTAATTTTGTTTTACCCTAAGGTTTTACCTGTACCTGTAAAAGGGTATTAAGAAAATATAAGATCATTGAAAAGAGTAAAACGTTGAATTTAATTATTTTGTCAGTTAAAGAACAACATAACCATCATACAATATGGAAGTGCTATTTTAGGTTTAGAAGTTTTTAAATACTTTTGCATATTATGGGTATATAAAATGACACCATTGCAGAATCTTCAGTCAGACAGTAGTTGAAGTGCTGTATAATCAATCACAAATTGCCTCAAGAATTGTTATAGAAAGAATATTTGGTATTTTATGCAGAAAAGATTCCCCATATTAGTATGTGAAATGAGATGCAAGTTACCTTTTGTTAGAAGAATAATATCATCTTGTATACTTTTACATAATATTGCAGTTGTTAATAGAGAAAACATTGAAATACTGGAAAAGGAGGATGCTGTTATTTAATCGAACAAGCTGTGGCAGTACCTACATTTTCAACCAGGAGCAAATCTAGTGTAACTAAATGTTGTGTGTGTGTTTGTTTTAAAAGATTATTCTCCATTTAACTCAAGCCTAAATGGTTCCCACAACAATTTCATGTTCTTGGTAGATTCGATATTCAATATTCGATAAATAGACTATTGATTATGTATTTTAGAAAGGAACTACAACGTTAACAGGGTTTTATTGTTTCATATAGTCAATGGACTTTTAAATATGAAAAACCCGCGGAGTGCTACCATTTAAAGGGGCGAGTTTTTGAGAAAGGGGTGAATTAATCCCTAGGCACAGGACGAATTAGGGTGAGTTCTATGCACTTTTGGTACAAACACATCTGCAGGAAAATTGTTCCAGGTTAAATTTACTATCGAAACATTACATTTTAAAGTTAAAAATATTTTTTTTTACAAAAATATATTCAAAAGAAAAGCAAGAAAAAAAACTTCAATCCTTACTCTTTAAAATGACCTTTAGTAGAAGTCTCTATGATTTATGATTTCCAAAATATGATTTTTCAAAGTTCGCCACTCACAGCGATTTTGGCCCATTTTCCTTGTTACTTCTCAAACATTGTTCTGTAACTTTTTTCTACGTAGCTTTAGGTATATGCAATGTTACATTTAATAGGAAAAAAGGTCAATTACCTTTAAAAAGTTTTATACTTTTAATGATTTTTGATATATTTTACGATTATTTTTTAATTTCTCATTATAACTTTTTTTATTGTATATGTAGGTATATAATTGGTAGGTATATTATTGTCTAATAACAGGTATATGCAGGGTAGATCAACAACAGAGGCAATTTTCATTATAAGGCAATTGATGGAAAAATACAGGAGTAAAGAAACAAACGCTCATATGGTATTCATTGATCTTGAGAAAGCATATGATAGAGTTCCTCGAGAGATTCTGTGGTGGGCACTCAATAAGAAAGGAGTCCCTGGTGAATATGTAAAGATTGTGAGGGATATGTATGAGGGAGTAACGACTAGTGTTAGGACAGGTGTGGGAGAGACTGATAAATTTCATGTGAAAGTAGGATTGCACCAAGGTTCTGTGCTTAGTCCGTATTTATTCTCATTAGTTGTGGACCAGATAACAACGAAACTACAGGGTAACATTCCATGGTGCTTAATGTATGCTGATGATGTCGTGTTAGTAGGAAATAGTGAAAGAGACCTAGAACAAAAACTGGAACAGTGGAGACAAGCTCTGGAGGAAAAAGGTTTAAAACTTAGTAGGACAAAAACAGAGTATTTGGAATGTTCATTTAAAGATGGAGCTACTACAAATAAAATGGTATCTTTGGATGGTGAAATGATTGTGAAAAGCAATAGTTTTAAGTACCTAGGATCGGTATTACAGAATAATGGAGAAATAGATGGAGATGCATGCAGTAGAATTAGGGCTGGATGGATGAAGTGGAAAGAAGCGAGTGGTGTGTTGTGTGACAGAAAAATTCCAATGAAGCTGAAGGGAAAATTCTATAAAACAGCCATAAGACCGGCTATGATGTACGGAACTGAATGTTGGGCAGTGAAAAAGAAAGAGGAACAACGAATGCATGTGGCGGAAATGAGAATGCTTAGATGGATGAGTGGAGTGACAAAGAAGGATAAAATTAGAAATGAGTATATTAGGGGAAGTCTAGGTGTGGCACCAATTGATGCCAAAATGAGAGAGCATAGGTTAAGATGGTTTGGTCATGTTCAACGTCGAGACGTTAATCACCCAATACGAAGAATAGCTGAAGTGCAGATTCCTGGAAGGAGTAGGAGAGGAAGACCAAAGAAGACCTGGGGGGAGGCGATAAGGCAGGACATGTTGGTAAAGGGGATTAACATTGATATGACCCAAGACAGAATTGTGTGGAGAAATGCAATTAGGGAAGCCGACCCCGCATAGGGATAAGGCAAAGAGAATGATGATGATTATTGTCTAATAAAAAAGAAAGCTTATTTTATTTACTTTAAAATGGTATATCGTAAAAAAATTTGGGACTATTTTTAAACAAGATTGGAACCCTATGGAAAACTTTTTTATTAACTTTATGAAAAAAAAATTATGATATAATACGCAATCATATTTTTCTAATTGAAAAAAATAAAAAAAATTAAAATTTTTCTCAAATTACGGATACTCTTGGATATCCTACGGATATCGTGTTTAAAAATTGTCCTAGAATTTTTTGCAATACACCATTTTAAAGTAAAGAAAATAAGCTTTTTTATTCCACAATGTATATACTTAAACGTACAAGAAAAAAAGTCATAATGAGAAATTTGAAAAAGCATAACTTCCTTAGAAAGAGCTGTATAAATAACCTTATACAATAGACTATTTTAAAGGTAATTAATTTCTCTTTCTACTATTGCATATACGTAGAAATGCGCACGAAATAGTTACAGAACAATATTTGCGAAATAATGGGGAAAATTGCCCAAAAAGGCTGTGAGCGGCAAACTTAGAAAAATCCTATTTCGGAAACTATAAATCTTAGAGAATTTTACCAAACTTCATTTTAAAGAGGAAGGATGGAAATTATTTTTCGCTAAAGCAATGCCTATACCTATATCCCTGTGGAAAATAGTTATGGGGCTAAAAACAAAATTGCTTTCTTTCGTGTTTTTTTCTTGCTTTTATTTTGAATATATTATTTTTGTAAAAAAAATATTTTTGACTTTAAAATGTGATGTTTGGATAGTAAATTTAACCTGGAACAATTTTCCTGTAGATGTGTTTATATCAAAAGTGCATAGAACTCACCCTAATTCGCCCTGTGACTAGGGACTAATTCACCCCTTTCTCAAAAACTCACTCATTTCAATGGTAGCACTCCATGGTTTTTTCTAATTTAGAGACAGATATGAGACAATAAAATCCCGTTAACGTTGTAGTTCCTTTTTGTTCTCTTATTTTGAACATAATCAATAGCCTAAAAGGTTTATTCCAAGAATAAACTTTTACGAATATTCTAAATAACTACATACATGAATGTGCTCAGTATATTTGGTCCGAGAATATTCTTCGAAGTATATGCAAAAAACATGAAATTTAGAATGTTTTTATAGTACATGCTATGCTTCTACTACACACATACTAAAAAGAATAGGTATATTACGACGAATGTTGGTAGTGTATGCTTCGAACATGAAAGGAAAATCATTGTTATGTAGTATAATGTTGATAATTTTATTTTTATTGGACTGCAGTTTGTTAATAAATTTATAAATAAATAGGTATATTATATTGGTGACTGATTTGATTTTAAGTATTTTATTATTAGCAATTTATAAATACATGATATTGGTGTTTGATTTTGAGTATCCTTTAAAATTTATTTTATATCTCATTCTGTTAAAAGGCCTTCCACAACTAGCAAAAATGTATGAACAAGGAAGTTATTTTAAAGGACAAAAATAATAATAGAAAAATTAGCTTTATGGTGTTTTTTTTATTAATTTTTTTGACAGTATGTTTAAATAAACAAATGCTGATGACATGAAAATGAAAGTGTAATACATACTTTTGGCTCAAAACTTTATAGATTATGGGACTTATGTCCCCGTTAAACCTCGGTTAGCTAATCGGGACAGAAAAGTACCTCTTTGGGCCTCTTGCGTTGTAATATCATGTAAAATCATAATATCCTCATCATTGGCTCCGCAACCCATGGTGGGTCTTGACCTGTTCCAGAATCAGCTTCCTATCCCTCACCTTGGTTTTCCAATTTTGCACTCCTAATCATAATAATAAGTACAATTGTGTTTATGTCTATGTTATGCATACATTTCTGTCCTGATTAAACCCCGGTTAGCTAATGGCGGTTTAACCGGGACATAAAGTACCGGCCCTATATATAAATAATAAAGGATTAAAATTCCAAAAACCTTTGTTTTATTGTATTAACCTGTTTATATTGTTAATGCCATACGTATATTATGTTATATCTGTTGAATTGAACTGTACTTTTTAATCCAGAATTTTAACAAATCCTAAGCTTTTCCACAATTTCACAAGCATATTTGTGCATTCAAATTAATTGAAATTACATCTTATATATCTATACCTACTAAAAATATTTATTTCTACACAAAAATGTCTAAATTAATAATTATAAAGAATGTCTATGTGATTCTTGTAATTAACAGTTTAAAATTATTTACAAATTATATTTATAGCTTCAATAAATCTCCTTGTTTCATATTGATTTGGGTCAAACCATGCATAATCTGTATCTGAGAATAAACTTTTATTTAGGAATCCTTTTTAATGAATAAAACAGGACATACATAACCAACTTAGATCCAAATATCCAAAATAAAAAAATAAATCCAATATCCAATAATCCGATCAAAGATGTGACAGTGACACAGTGTTGCCAACCTTCAAGCGAGCTTTTTCCCTCAACTTACCCTAAAATTCCCACTTTTATGAAAAAATTCCCTACCGTTTACAAAATCGGTAATTTCCCTCATTTTTTCTAAATATTTTAGAATTTGGACTGGAACAAAAATTCCCTTTTGAGTTCATTTTTTCTCTTCTTACCTTTTTAACTGTTAAAAAATCCCGCAAAAAGGGAAATTTCCCTCAGGTTGGCAACACTGCAGTGACAAATACAAAATACAATTGAAGTTAGACGCGTTTCTTGTTTCTCAACGTAATTTGTCCTTCAAACTATCTCGGAAACGGCAACGTTGGAGTTGAGGACACGCACGCGCAAATTAGGGAGCCGCACTGTATCTTTAGCCGCTCCTGGGTCCAACGGCCTTCATGTTTTTCGGCTTTCTTAAATACACTATCAGCGAACTTTAGATCAATCGGAGAGGTGGAACTTAGTGGGAATACGTTGGAATCGATACGCGAACGGTTCCTGCCGGCGAGCCGAGAGAGGCCAATCTTTACAATATGTTACCCATATGCGGAGTAATTCTTCACACATGCTCGATAAGATTCAGGTCGGAAGAATGTACTGGCCCAGGCAACACATCGATACCTTCGCTGGTAAGCCAGTCTGTCACTGGAGGTGCGACATGTAGACGAGCTTTTTCATGTATGAGATGGAAGTTTTAACCACCCCCACCAGCAAATGGACGAACGATAGGTTGTAGAATGCTGTCGAGGTGCTGTTGAGCTGTAAGGAGGCGGTTTGGAAAATGAGGTCCGTTCTGTCAACAACTATTATTTTACTCCATACCATTAGTGTATCTCTGTACCTCTGTAAGTGTTAACGTCCTGGACATGTTTTAAACGTTTTATATTTTCAGATCGTCTCCACATTCTTACACGACGAGAATCTGGATGAAATCCAAATCTAGTTTAGTTGAAGCTTTAGCCCATTCATTTGCATTCCAGTTTTGATATTTTTGACACCACTCTAATCTTGCAGCGCGACTGCTGCTGGAGATAGGTGGACATCTCAATGGCCTTCGATTGTGGAGATTGGCTCAATGGAGACTATTTGTTACAGTATCACGGCCTATGGTTATATGGTGTGCCCACTTCATGTCGCTAACCAATTCAGGTGCTGAAATTTTGGTTGTCTTCTAGCGGTTAACACTAAAAATCTGGATTGATCTACAATTGGACCCACTTCTGCCGGAAGCGACCAACCCATATTACAGCAAAAATTGAGCTAATGTCATTTTTCGACTGCTTTCAACCCATTCTTCATTTTGCAGAAGACGACCAACTGCTATCCTAGCATTTTATAGGAGGAAACGACCATAATTGACAATGTTTATTTTATAACCAAGAATTATTTATTTACAGAAAACATCCAAACCACATGGTTAACAAATAAAATGTTCTTATATCTATCAATTTATTGCAGAACGCATCCAACCCACATGGTTGCCTGCCGCTATTCGTTTACCTTATGAACAAGTGGATTGGAAGCATGCTGTAAGTATCACCAAATACAAACAAATTTCTTATTACAACTTTAATTTGCGAACTAAGACGCTAAAAAAGGATACATACAACGTATGCGACAGTTTAAAATGGAAATTAATAATGAAACAAATAACGAGAAGAAACAGGAACTAACTGAAAAACACAGACGGCATCTTGTTGAGGCTAAAACTGCACAATCTTTGAGAAGAGAAGATTTTATAAAGGCAAAAGAATTGAATGAATGCCTCACTTTTGATTTGGAGAAAACTCTACCACTTACAAGAATTCCAAATAACATCGTTTTCTATAAGAGGTTTTGAGTCTACAATGCTGGGGTGCATAGTGGATCTGAAAATCGTGGTTACTGTTACGCATGGGCTGAAAGTGTAGCTGGTAGAGGAGAGCAGTAAGTGGGATCCTGCTTAATAAGCCACACCTAACTATATTTGTCATCTGACGTAAAACATTTGATCTTGTGGAGCGATTCGTGTGGGGGACAGAATCGCAACTTCAAAATTACTTTAATATTAAAATATATTTTGCATTCGTCCCATCATCTTAAGATATTACTGTAAATTTTTTATATTCTGGTCATATTTTTTTGCCGAACGACTTGGCTATCGGTGGTATCGAATCGGCTTTAAAACACCAGCAACCGAATGTATTTGCCTTTACATTATATAAACGTCATGAAAGAGTGAAGAAAGAAAAATCCACTTGTAGTCACTGAACTGACTTCGAAAGACTTTTTTGGTACATCATCCATAGAAAGCAATATAACCAACAGAAGTATCTGTTGATGGTGAAAAAATTAACTGGATTACTATAAGATCTATCAAGATAACAAAAAATGTACCTTTTTCATTATTCATTCAGCAGAACACTTTTGATATTCCCTTTTGATTAAAGAGGTTAATATAAAAAAGATAACGAGAGGGCAAAAACTTCAAAGTCAATGAGATTTATTTTTAAATTTGGTCGAACTGTGGCCTCAAAGGAAACCAATAGCAGAACCGAAGCTTGCGAATTTGAGGGAAATGTACCATCTTTTGCCAGCATATTGTTTAGGTTTTATCAAAAATTAACCGGGAATGCAAGCATAGAAGAAGATGTTCATTGTTTAAATATGAATAATTTAGATTTCTGTATTGAATAAATTTAATTTTTTAATATTGTTGTTATCACCATGTAATATGTACATTATATCAATAATCACTTGACCTTTTTTTGTAGTTGAGTCGAAATAATGTTAATAAATAAATTTGAATAACCTGAATTTTTATTTTGTAGGAAGCATCCAACCCCCAAAAAATCATCACATTATTCAAAAAAAAATAAAATTTTTGAAAATTATGTTTTTTGAGGTCTATTTCAACACAGTCTACGTTGTAAAGTTTATGAAATATTAATATTTTAAACAAAAACAATCCACTGTTCATAAAAAAGTATTTTCCAATTTTCTGAAGAATACTCTTTTCGTGGGTTGGATGCTTTCTGCAGAACTGAGTCCAATTAGACCTTTCAAAAAAAAATAATAAAAAGTTTTTAGCATAACAATTGAGTGACTGATCAAAAAAAGGTCGGTACCTGCTTGTCTTTATGAAAAAGTCAGTGAAAACCACCTCGTAACTACCCTCCTAATTAAAAATTGATCTTCACCTTTCTCTAATTCCTTTTATATTTGTATTACCAATACATTTAAAAAGTTTGACCCATTTAAAAGGCCTACTTTTAGAAAAATTGAAGTTTAAAGAAAAATTGATTTTTTGCTATTTCGTATTTTTCACCATTTTCTTCAAAATATCTCTGAAAATACTGGAGATACGAAAAAAATGACAAACCATTAAATTGTAGCTTTTTTATTAACTAAAATTTCCTTTTGCATAGATTTTCATTAAAGTAAATAGTTAGCGAGATATAGCTGTTAAAAACCTCTATTTACGCGCAAACACCCCATTTAAACCCACCCCAATTAAAAACTAAGGGATCTTACGGAATTTAATTTATATAGTCTTATAGCTCTTCAAAATTCCCACAAAATCATTTTTGACGGCTTTTTTTATCGCCAAAAATAAAAGCGCTATGTTTATTTTTTTTTTTATTAACTCCCAGTATATTTACAATCTGTCACATATATAATATTGAAGGACAATAAGTAAATGGTCGGATATTTACATTGGACATGTAGGAAATATTTCCAGTGAATTATTTCCTTTACATAATTAACCTATTTATTTAAAACCGTTATTTGTTTGTTATTCTGAGTACACTTAGTTAAACCTGCTTATCAGGTCCGTTGGTTTAAATTTTTTTAAGCGGCGCACCTCACCTACTGTGTTAAATAGATCACTCGCGAGGGGGTTCACATGCGTATTTGCTCTATCCCGATATTTTTCACTATGTCGTTTTATTTCATTTTTGATGGTGGGGATTTCCAAGTCTCTTTCTATTGCTGTATTTGGCACGTACCAAGGGGCATTGACTATTATTCTTAAAACCTTATTTTGGAACCTTTGAAGTATTTCTAAGTTTGAATTTGACGCTGTGCCCCATAGCTGGATTCCATATGTCCAGATTGGTTTTAGAATTGATTTATATACAAGTATTTTGTTTTGAATGGTCAGTTTTGATTTCCTGCCGATAATCCAGTATAGTTGCTGCAGTCTAAGTCCTAGTTGTTTTCGCTTGTTGAATATATGTGTTCGCCATGTGAGGCGTTTGTCTAGGTGCATGCCTAAGTATTTCACACTATCAGCTTGTGCTAATTGGCTGTTATTTAGTTTCACTGGTGGACACTGATCTCTTTTCATCGTGAAAGTAACGTGAATTGATTTGGATCCATTCGCTTTTATTTTCCACTTTTTTAGCCATACTCCTATTTTGTTCAAGTTTGTTTGTAGGTTTCTTGTAGCTCCTGCAGGATTGTGATGGGAGGCTAGTATTGCTGTATCATCAGCAAATGTTGATACTGTTGTTTGTTCTGTAGTGGGAATGTCTGCCGTGTACAATAAATATAATATTGGGCCCAAGGTACTACCCTGTGGTACTCCAGATTCTATGTGGTAGATGTTAGTATATTCAGACTGCTGTTTTACTAAGAAAAATCTGTTAGTTAGGTATGATTTTAATAATGGATAGAAGTTGTGAGGTAAACCTTTTTTTATTTTATACAATAGTCCAGGATGCCACACCTTATCAAAAGCTTGGCTAATATCTATGAATGCGGCTGAACAATACCTTTTCTTTTCTAAGTCATTACTAATTTGTTTGACGACTCTGTGGACTTGTTCTATTGTGCCATGTTTTGCTCTAAAGCCGAACTGATGATCTGGTATGAGCTTTTTTTCCGTTAATATTGGCTGCATTCGCTTGAGTAGAAGTTTCTCAAATATTTTTGATAAGATTGGCAAGAGACTGATGGGTCTGTACGAGCATATTTCATTAGGGTTTTTACCTGGTTTGGGAAGCATTATTATTTCTGCTACTTTCCACTGATTTGGAAAGTAGCTCAGCCTTAGCATTGCGTTAAATGTTTATAAAACGAATGTTTGCTATGTTTATAAAACGAATTTGTTTTTCGAAAAATTTCGAATAGTCCGCTTATAGAGAGAGCATTTTCAATGTATATAATACCACAGGACTGGTTCGTATTTTGGAAGATGACTAAAAAACTATTTGTATTTGTATTTGTACCGGGTGTCCCAATAAGAATGGCTCTCGGCCATATCTCAGGAACCGTTTATAGTACAGCTTTGAGAAAAAAATATTATAACAAAAGTTGGCTCGGGAAAAGCCTGGAAATTATTTTCATAATTGTGGGTCCACCACTAGAGGACGTAATTGAATATCAAAAATTAAAAAATCTAAATTTTACAAAATTTTCCCACTGAAGGGGCACTGGAAATTCGATCACCGTATTCTTCATAAAATTCTGCGCATATTTGATTTCGCAAGTTAAAGTTTACCTTTACAAATAAGAGGTGGGGGTGACTGGGAACCTTGTTATGGAAAAAAAGCTGCAAGTCCGGTTCTGCTAAATAGAATTTTGCAAACTTTTTCTTGTTGAATACAGATATTTTTCAACAATGTAAGAGTTATAATTTCGAACCAACCTAGTAAGTAATATGCCAGCTAGGAGGCGTTATTTAATTTTTTCAGAAATCTAGTTTTTTCGGAAAATATTAAATACAATTATGCATTTTTAATCTTTTATTGTAAAATTAGATTAAATTAGCAATAGAACAACGAAAACCGCATGTCGATACCTTTTTTTCATCTCGAGATATCTTCAGAAACGTGTAAATTTAAAAACATAACTGCTACTGTCACCGGTAAACGAAGATAAGGAAAAGTAGTGTGCTATGGAAAAAACAAACAAACATTTTCCAGATGTCAACGTTTATAAAAGGGTTTTTCAACGCTTCTCATTTGTTTCGAGCCTCCGTCATATGTCTTATATTATTATTATTATTATACACGGATTATACAATACATGACAGAGGCTCGAAACAAATGAGAAGCGTTAAAAACCCCTAATAATTAAAACAACAGTAAGACAAACAACACTATAAAATATAACAAAGAAATAAAATCAACTATTTAGTGACAACCTAAATGTTCAAATTGTTGCCTATCATTTTCGATGCAAGCATTTACTCTTTCAAGAATAGATTGAACAGCAGTCTCAATTTCTGCCCTCGAAATGCTTTGAGTGGCGTTTCTTATTCTCTAGATCATGTTTTCTCGAGTAGTGTAGTAGTAGTGTAGTAAATGATTGCATCGAAAATGATGGGCAACAATTTGGACATTTAGGTCGTCACTAAATAGTTGTTTCTATTTCTTTGTTATATTTTATAGAGTTGTTTGTCTTATTGTTGTTTAAATAATTATATTTATATACGTTGACATCTGGAAAATGTTTCTTTGTTTTTTCATAGCATACTACTTTTCATTAACTTAGTTTACCGGTGACAGTAACAGTTATATTTAAAATTTACACGTTTCTGAAGATATCTCGAGATAAAAAAAAGGTATCGACATACGGTTTTCGCTATTCTATTGCCAATTTAATATAATTTTATAATACAAGATTAAAAATGCATACTTGTATTTAATATTTTCCAAAGAAAACTAGATTTCTGAAAAAAATTAAATAACGCCTTTTAGCTGGCGTATTACTTATTAGGCTGGATCGAAATTATAACTCTTACATTGATGAAAAATATCTGTTTTCAACAAGATCAAGATTGCAAAATTTGATTCAGCAGAACCGGACTTACAGCCATTTTTTCATAACAAGTTTCCCACTCACCCCCACCTTTTATTTGCAAAGGTAGACTTAAACTTGTGAAATTAAACATGCGCAGAATTTTATGAAGCATACGATGATCGAATTTCCAGTGCCCCTTCATTAGGAAAACTTTGAAAAATTTAGATTTTTTAATTTTTGATATTCAATGACGCCCTCTAACGGTGGACCCACAATTATAAAAATAATTTCCAGGCTTTTCTCCAGGCAACTGTTGCTATTTTTTTTTTCTCAAAGCTGTACTATAGACGGTTCCTGAGATATGGCCGAGAGCCATTCTTATTGGGACCCCGGTACATATTTGTAAATTTGTATTTTTGTGTAAATAAATGGTTTTGTAATTCTTTAATTCTACTATTCTTTCTGTATAGATCTATTAAATTATCTACTTATAAAATTTGCAATGTTAATAAGAGTTGTTTTTAAGGGTTGAAATATGATATTATATCCTTTAGCATAAAAGAATCATTATTAAACCAATCAAAATCAAAATTTACCCATATAATATTAAAGTTTACAATGTTTGTATAATATAATTTTTGACAATAAGGGGTAGTTTACACCCCTAAAAATAATCAACGCCCTTGAGCATGATATAGAATATGAAGTACAGAGTGAGATGATCCTAATCTCAAATTTTTATGTAAATCAATGCAAGCCGAAGTTATTATTTTAGGATAAGTCAATTTTTTATATATAGCTCCAACAAGGGTGGTTGTAAGTGTTGAAATATTATATTATATCTTAAAGCATAAAACAACCAATATGTAACAAATAAGAACCAAATGTTGACAATATTAAAGTTTAAAATGTTATTTTATATTTTTTTAAAATTAGGGGTAGTTTTCACCCTTAAAAAACCAAAAGCGTATAATGGCTCAATATAGAACATGAACTAGAGGGTGAAATGAGCCTAATCCCAAATTTTGTACAAATCGATGCTGGACGAAAAAATTGCGAGGATTTGCCATTTTTTCAGTTTCATTTCCTCGACTATATTAATTTGTATAGTTATTAGCAACTGACGTTCTGCCGGACAGCAATTGCAGGTGTCGAAATTAGTCTCATTCAAGTTATAAGTGCAAAGTAAATACGTAATATGTCATGGTAACCACTGTAACCGCCGTTTGCAGTTGCCGTCTGCTGCCTGCCGTCGATATCGGAATCGTACCTTAACTGTGTAAGAAAAACTTGGAACAGACAATTATTTTGAGACAAAAGAAGTGTGGTGATACAATAATTATACAAAGAAATTTATGAGATGAAAGCATTTTATTTAGTATTTAACGTTTTTACACATATTAACTTACCTAGGGAAATTTAGTCCTATAAAAACTGAAGATATTACTAGAAGCATCCTATTAATACTATGTTGGCTGTAACTTGCGGTGTGCCTCGTTGACTTTTTGACATCTGTAATAAACGAAAATATTATATAGGGTGTCCCAATAGTAGGGGAACGGTCGAATATTTCGCGAACTAAACATCGGATCGAAAAACTGAAAAATACGTGTTCAATCATTTTCAAAAATCTATCCAATGACATCAAACACCAACCCCCACTACACCTCCTGGAGGTGGGGTCGGGGGTAACTTTAAAATCTCAAATGGAAACCCCTAGTTTGTTTTGCAGATTTGGATTCGTTACGTAAGAGTAAGCAACTTTTATTCAAGACATTTTTTCGAACTGTGGATAGATGGCGCTATAATTGGGAAAAACAATTTATCCTGATACCATAGGTAAATTAAAGAAACGGTCTAATATCTCGAGAAATACACTTCTAAATGAGAAACCAAAAAAACAGGTTTTTAATATTTTTCGAAAACCTATCGATAAACACCAAAAATGACCCTCCAACCCACCCCTGGAGACGTGGTGAGGGGTAAATTTAAAGTCTTAAATAGCAACCCCCACTTTTTATTGCAGATTCAAATTCGTCATAAAAAATTAAACAACATGTATTCGAAACATTTTTTAAAATTGCTGATAGATGGCGCTAATAAATCGTATTTTTCCAATTAAAGCGCCATCTATCAACAATTCTAAAAAATGCTTCAAATAAATATTACTTAATTTTTCATGACGAATCCGAATCTGTAATAAAAAGTGGGGGTTGCTATAAGATTTTAAAGTTACCCCCACCCCACCTCCAGGGGGTGGGTTGGAGGGTCATGTTTAGTGTTATTCGATAGGTTTTCGAAAAGTATTACAAACTTTTTTTTTGGTTTCTCATTTGGAAGTGTATTTCTCGAGATATTAGACCGTTTCTATAATTTACCTATGGTATCAGGATAAATCGTTTTTCTCAATTATAGCGTCATCTATCCACAGTTCGAAAAAATGTATTGAATAAAAGTTGCTTACTTTTACGTAACAAATCCAAATCTGCAAGAAAAACTAGGGGTTTCCATTTGAGATTTTAAAGTTACCCTCTACCCCACCTCCAGGGGGTGTAGTGGGGGTTGGTGTTTGGTGTCATTGGATAGATTTTTGAAAATTATTGAACACGTATTTTTCAGTTTTTCGATCCGATGTTTAGTTCGCGAAATATTCGACCGTTCCACTACTTTTGGGACACCCTGTATAATAAATATACAGTATAATATGTGTATTAGAATTTCAAAAGATAAGTGGAAGAATATACAGGGTGTCCCAAAAGTAGTGGAACGGTCGAATATTTCGCGAACTAAACATCGGATCGAAAAACTGAAAAATACTTGTTCAATCATTTTCAAAAATCTATTCAATGACACCAAACACTAACCCCCACTACGCCCCCTGGAGGTGGGGTGGGGGGTAACTTTAAAATCTCAAATGGAAACCCCCAGTTTTTCTTGCAGATTTTAATTTGTTACATAAAAGTAAGCAACTTTTATTCAAGACATTTTTTCGAACTGTGGATAGATGGCGCTATAATTGGGAAAAACGATTTATCCTGATACCATAGGTAAATTATAGAAACGGTCTAATATCTCACGAAATACACTTCCAAATGAGAAACTAAAAAACAGTTTTTTAATCTTTTTCGAAAACCTATCGAATAACACTAAATATGACCCTCCAACCCACCCCCTGAATGTGGGATGGGGGGTAACTTTAAAATCTTAAATAGCAACCCCCACTTTTTATTACAGATTCGGATCCGTCATAAAAAATTAAGTAACATTTATTCGAAACATTTT